>NC_057392.1:10855837-11084237 GCF_019320065.1 Cervus canadensis | reverse complement strand
GAGGCTAATTACTTTACAATATTGTAGCGGTTTTTGTTATACATTGACTTGAATTAGCCATGGATTTACATGTATTCCCCATCCCAATCCCCCCTCCCACCTCGCCCTCTACCTGCTCCCTCTGGGTCTTCCCAGTGCACCAGGGCCGAGCACTTGTCTCATGCATCCAGCCTGGGCTGGTGATCTGTTTCACCCTAGACAATATACATGTTTCGATGCTGTTCTCTCGAAACATCCCACCCTCGCCTTCTCCCACAGAGTCCAAAAGTCTGTTCTGTGTCTCTTTTTCTGTTTTGCATGTAGGGTTATCGTTACCATCTTTCTAAATTCCATATATATGTGTTAGTATGCTGTAATGTTCTTTATCTTTCTGGCTTACTTCACTCTGTATAAGGGGCTCCAGTTTCATCCATCTCATTAGGACTGATTCAAATGAATTCTTTTTAACGGCTGAGTAATATTCCATGGTGTATATGTACCACAGCTTCCTTATCCATTCATCTGCTGATGGGCATCTAGGTTGCTTCCATGTCCTGGCTATTATAAACAGTGCTGCGATGAACATTGGGGTGCACGTGTCTCTTTCAGATCTGGTTTCCTCAGTGTGTATGCCCAGAAGTGGGATTGCTGGGTCATATGGCAGTTCTATTTCCAGTTTTTTAAGAAATCTCCACACTGTTTTCCATAGCGGCTGTACTAGTTTGCATTCCCACCAACAGTGTAAGAGGGTTCCCTTTTCTCCACACCCTCTCCAGCATTTATTGCTTGTAGACTTTTGGATAGCAGCCATCCTGACTGGCGTGTAATGGTACCTCATTGTGGTTTTGATTTGCATTTCTCTGATAATGAGTGATGTTGAGCATCTTTTCATGTGTTTGTTAGCCATCTGTATGTCTTCTTTGGAGAAATGTCTGTTTAGTTCTTTGGCCCATTTTTTGATTGGGTCATTTATTTTTCTGGAATTGAGCTGCAGGAGTTGCTTGTATATTTTTGAGATTAATCCTTTGTCTGTTGCTTCCTTTGCTATTATTTTCTCCCAATCTGAGGGCTGTCTTTTCACCTTACTTATAGTTTCCTTTGTAGTGCAAAAGCTTTTAAGTTTCATTAGGTCCCATTTGTTTATTTTTGCTTTTATTTCCAATATTCTGGGAGGTGGGTCATAGAGGATCTTGCTGTGGTTTATGTCGGAGAGTGTTTTGCCTATGTTCTCCTCTAGGAGTTTTATAGTTTCTGGTCTTACATTTAGATCTTTAATCCATTTTGAGTTTATTTTTGTGTATGGTGTTAGGAAGTGTTCTAGTTTCATTCTTTTACAAGTGGTTGACCAGCTTTCCCAGCACCACTTGTTAAAGAGGTTGTCTTTTTTCCATTGTATATCCTTGCCTCCTTTGTCAAAGATAAGGTGTCCATAGGTTCGTGGATTTATCTCTGGGCTTTCTATTCTGTTCCATTGATCTATATTTCTGTCTTTGTGCCAGTACCATACTGTCTTGATGACTGTGGCTTTGTAGTAGAGCCTGAAGTCAGGCAGGTTGATTCCTCCAGTTCCATTCTTCTTTCTCAAGATTACTTTGGCTATTCGAGGTTTTTTGTATTTCCATACAAATTGTGAAATTCTTTGTTCTAGTTCTGTGAAAAATACCCGTTGGTAGCTTGATAGGGATTGCATTTGAATCTATAGATTGCTTTGGGTAGAATGCCATTTTGGGACAATATTGATTCTTCCATCCATGAACATGGTTGTTTTCTCCATCTGTTTTGTGTCTCTTTGATTTCTTTCATCAGCTGTTTTATATTTCCTATGTCATAGGTCTTTTTGTTTCTTTAGGTAGATATACCTCGAAGTATTTTATTCTTTTTTGTTGCAATGGTGAATGGTATTGTTTCCTTAATTTTCTCTTTCTGTTTTTTCATTGTTAGTATATAGGAATGCAAGGGATTTCTGTGTGTTAATTTTATATCCTGCAAATTTACTATATTCGTTGATTAGCTCTAGTAATTTTCTGGTAGAGTCTTTAGGGTTTTCTATGTAGAGGATCATGTCATCTGCAAACAGTGAGAGTTTCACTTCTTCTTTTCCTATCTGGATTCCTTTTACTTCTTTTTCTGCTCTGATTGCTGTGGCCAAAACTTTCAACACTATGTTGAATAGTAGTGGTGAGAGTGGGCACCCTTGTCTTGTTCCTGATTTCAGGGGAAATGCTTTCAATTTTTCACCATTGAGGGTGATGCTTGCTGTGGGTTTGTCATATATAGCTTTTTTTATGTTGAGGTATGTTCCTTCTATTCCTGCTTTTTGGAGAGTTTTAATCATAAATGAGTGTTGAATTTTGTCAAAGGCTTTCTCTGCATCTATTGAGATAATCATATGATTTTTATCTTTCAATTTGTTAATGTGGTGTATTACATTGATTGATTTTGCGGATATTGAAGAATCCTTGCATTCCTGGGATAAAGCCCACTTGATCGTGGTGTATGATTTTTTTAATATGTTGTTGGATTCTGTTTGCTAGAATTTTGTTAAGGAGTTTTGCATCTATGTTCATCAGTGATATTGGCCTGTAGTTTTCTTTTTTTGTGGCATCTTTGTCTGATTTTGGAATTAGGGTGATGGTGGCCTCATAGAATGAGTTTGGAAGTTTTCTTCTTCTGCATTTTCTGGAAGAGTTTGAGTAAGGTAGGTTGTTTAGCTCTTGCTCTAATTTTTGGGTAGCCTTCAGCAGCTGTGACCATCTGGTTTCCTGGCTTTTTGTTTGCTGGAAGATTTTTGATGACAGTTTCGATTTCCTTGCTTGTGATGGGTCTGTTAAGATCTTCTATTTCTTCCTGGTTCAGTTTTGGAAGGTTATACTTTTCTAGAATTTGTCCATTTCATCCAAGTTGTCCATTTTATTGGCATAGAGCTGCTGGTAGTAGTCTCTTAATGATCCTTTGTATTTCAGTGTTGTCTGTTGTGATCTCTCCATTTTCATTTCTAATTTTGTTAATTTGGTTCTTCTCTCTTTGCTTCTTAATGAGTCTTGCTAATGGTTTGTCAATTTTGTTTATTTTTTTCAAAAAACCAGCTTTTAGCTTTGTTGATTTTTGCTATGGTCTCTTTAGTTTCTATTGCATTTATTTCTGCCTTAATTTTTCAGATTTCTTTCCTTCTGCTAACTCTGGGGTTCTTCATTTCTTCCTTCTCTAATTGCTTTAGGTGTAGAGTTAGGTTATTTATTTGGTTTTTTTCTTGTTTCTTGATGTAAGCCTGTAATGCTATGAACCTTCCCCTTAGCACTGCTTTTACAGTGTCCCATAGGTTTTGGTTTGTTGTGTTTTCATTTTCATTCATTTCTATACATATTTTGATTTCTTTTTTGATTTCTTCTATGATTTGTTGGTTATTCAGAAGCGTGTTCTTTAGCCTCCAGGTGTTTGAATTTTTAACAATTTTTTTCCTGTAATTGAGATCTAATCTTACTGCAGTGGTCAGAAAAGATGACTGGAATGGTTTCAATTTTTTTGAATTTTCCAAGACTAGATTTATGGCTCAGGATGTGATCTATTCTGGAGAAGGTTCCGTGTGCACTTGAGAAAAAGGTGAAGTTGCTTGTTTTGGGGTGAAATGTCCTATAGATATCAATTAGGTCTAGCTGGTCCATTGTGTCATTTAAAGTTTGTGTTTCCTTGTTATTTTTCTGTTTAGTTGATCTATCCATAGTTGTGAGTGGGGTATTAAAGTCTCCCACTATTATTGTGTTACTATTAATTTCCTCTTTCATACTCGTTAGCGTTTGCCGTACATATTGCAGTGCTCCTATGTTGGGTGCATATAAATTTATAATTGTTATATCTTCTTCTTGCATTAATCCTTTGATCATTATGTAGTGTCTTTCTTTGTCTCTTTTCACATCCTTTATTTGAAAGTCTATTTTATCTGATATGAGTATTGCGACTCCTGCTTTCTTTTGGTCTCCGTTTGCATGAAATATTTTTTTCCAGCCCTTCACTTTTAGTCTGTATGTGTCTCTTGTTTTGAGGTGGGTCTCTTGTAGACAGCATATATGGGGGTCTTGTTTTTGTATCCATTCAGCCAATCTTTGTCTTTTGGTTGGGGCATTCAACCCATTTACATTTAAGGTAATTATTGATAGGTGTGGTCCCGTTGCCATTTACTCTGTTGTTTTGGGTTCACGTTTATACAACCTTTCTGCATTTCCTGTCTAGAGAAGATCCTTTAGCATTTGTTGAAGAGCTGGTTTGGTGGTGCTGAATTCTCTCAGCTTTTGCTTGTCTGTAAAGCTTTTGAATTCTCCTTCATATCTGAATGAGATCCTTGCTGGGTACAGTAACCTAGGTTGTAGGTTATTCTCTTTCATTACTTTCAGTATGTCTTGCCATTCCCTTCTGGCCTGGAGGGTTTCTATTGATAGATCAGCTGTTATCCTTATGGGAATCCCTTTGTGTGTTATTTGTTGTTTTTCCCTTGCTGCTTTTAATATTTGTTCTTTGTGTTTGATCTTTGTTAATTTGATTAATATGTGTCTTGGGGTGTTTCGCCTTGGGTTTATCCTGTTTGGGACTCTGGGTTTCTTGGACTTGGGTGGCTATTTCCTTCCCCATTTTAGGGAAGTTTTCAGCTATTATCTCCTCGAGTATTTTCTCATGGCCTTTCTTTTTGTCTTCTTCTTCTGGGATTCCTATGATTCGAATGTTGGGGTGTTTCACATTGTCCCAGAGGTCCCTGAGGTTGTCCTCATTTCTTTTGATCTTTTTTTCTTTTTTCCTCTCTGCTTCATTTATTTCCACCATTTTATCTTCTACCTCACTTATCCTATCTTCTGTCTCCGTTATTCTACTCTTGGTTCCCTCCAGAGTGTTTTTTATCTCATTCATTGCATTATTCATTTTTAATTGACTCTTTTTTATTTCTTCTAGGTCTTTATTAAACATTTCTTGCATCTTTTCAATCTTTGTCTCCAGGCTATTTATCTGTAACTCCATTTTGTTTTTAAGATTTTGGATCATTTTTATTATCATTATTCTAAATTCTTTTTCAGGTAGATTCCCTATCTCCTCCTCTTTTGCTTGACTTGGTGGGCATTTTTCATGTTCCTTTACCTGTTGGGTATTTCTCTGCCTTTTCATCTTGTTTAGATTGCTGTGTCTGGACTGGGCTTTTTGTATTCTGGAGGTCTGTGGTTCCTTTTTATTGTGGAGGTTTTTCCCAGTAGGTGGGGTTAGACGATTGGCTTGTCAAGGTTTCCTGGTTAGGAAAGTTTGCGTCGGTGTTCTGGTGCGTGGAACTTGATTTCTTCTCTCTGGAGAGCAATGGAGTGCTCAGTAATGAGTTTTGAGATGGGTCTATGTGTTAGGTGTCACCTTGGGCAGCCTGTATGTTGACGTTTAGGGCTATGTTCCTGCGTTGCTGGAGAATTTGCTTGGTATGTCTTGCTCTAAAACTTATTGGCTCTTGGGTGGTGGTTGGTTTCAGTGTAGGTATGGAGGCTTTTGGACGGTCACTTATTACTTAAAGTTCCATGTAGTCAGGAGTTTTCTGGTGTTCTCCGGTTTTGGGCTTAAGTCTCCTGCCTCTGGATTTCAGTTTTATTCTTCCTGTAGTCTCAGGACTTCTCCAACTACACAGCACTGATAATAAAACTTCTAGGTTAATGGCGAAAAGATTCTCCCCCGTTAGGGACACCCAGAGAGGTTCACAGAGTTACATGAAGAAGAGGAGAGGGAGGAGGGAGATAGTGTTGAGCAGGAGGAAAGAAAGGGGGACTCGAGGAGAGAGACAGATCTACGCAGTTGTCTGTTCCCAGAATGTTCTCCGTAGCCCAGACACCCACCAAGATTCACAGAATTGGATTGGGAAGAAAAGGGGAAAGGAGGAAATAGAGGTGTTCTGAGGAAGAAAACAGAGAGTCAAGATTGGGAGAGAATAATCAACACACTCCTGAATAAAAATGGGAACTGAATATTGGATTCTTAAATGTTCACAATTTATATCATATATTGAAAAACAAAAATTAAAAATCTAGAGTAGAGATTAGACTCTTAAAAATACTATATTAAAAACAAAAACCAAAACACACACAAAAGAATTTTTAAAAATATATATGAAGTTCAGTTTAAAAAATAGGGCTTCTCTTTTTTTTTTGGTAAGGTTATAGTGTATTGAAAATGAAAATTAAGGAGTAGTAGAGAAGTACTAGAGGACTTTAAAAGAAATAAGAGAAAAAGAAAAATAGAAAATAGAAGAGAAAAAGGAGAAAAAAAGAAAAAAAAAGAATTTTCCCTAATTAAAAAAATCGTAAAAATCTATGAAAATGAAAGTTAAGGAGTGATGGGGGAGTAATAGGGAATTTTAAAGGAAAATAAAAGAGAAAAAATAAAAAAGAAAAAATTAAAAAAAAAAAAAAAAAAAAAAGTAAAAATATATCTAGGAATTTCTCTGGAGCTGTTGCGGTCAGTGTCGGTTCGGCTCAGTTTCAGATATCTCCTCGTTCCAGCTTACAGTTCTCGATATCTACAGGCCTCTTCCGGTGTAATCGGTGTTTTCTACAGGGATTTTAATCTGTTGCACCGCTCTCTCCTGAAGCGGTTCCCTTTGTTTATTTGGCTTCTGTTTGCCGGTTTCTTCAGAGCCTCATTTCCGCCCTGACACAGGCGGGCGGAGGTGGACTCTTATTCAGGTAGCTAGTTCTGTCGCGCTGCTGGGAGGGGCTGACGCTGCGGGGATGGGCTGGCGCTGCCGGGAGAGGCTGGCGCTGGTTTCTCGGTCTGCGCTGCTCAGAATCCCGGCCGCTCCACATGGAGCGCGCCGCGCGCAGCTCCAGCCCTCGGGTGATCCACAAAAGCGCGGAACAAAAGGCTGAGTCCGCTCTTGTGCCTTCCCCGTCAGAGCGGTCCAGGCAGCCAGAAGCTTGACCGGCGCACTCTCTCCGGGTGCGGCGCACCCTCTCCCTTCCACGGTCCCAATCTCGGTTTCTGCCGGCGCCAGTCGGGTGTGTGCGCCTTCTGCCCTCTGCGTCCCCAGCCCGTCCCCGCCCGCGTCGGTCGGGTGCCTGCGCGCTGTGTCTCGCCGCGACCTGCTCCCGCCTCCGGCGGGTCCGGGCCGGCCCGCAGTCTGCGAGCCCCTCTCCGGACTCTCTCGGTCCCCCCGTTCCGCGAACGGCCGGCAGCGAGTTCCGGCCGGTCAATTTTCTCTCTCTTCCCTGCTCTCCCACAGTTCAAGCCGGCAACTCACAAAAGCTCCCTCCGATTGTCCTCAGGGCACTCAGGCCCGGACCCTGCCCCAAACAATGCCGCCCGCTCCTCTCCGTGCTGCCCCCACTTGCTGGTGGCGGATGCGGGTGTCTGGGGCACTTTTCTGCTGAGAGTTGCTTTTAGGCACGTAATCTGTGGGTTTTATTTATTGTTTCCCTCCCAGTCAGGTTGCCCTCCTAGATTCAAACACTTCCCCCAGGCCCGCCAGTGCGAGGGTTTCCCGGTGTCTGGAAACGTCCTCTAAAGACTTGCTTCCCGGGACGGATCTCCGTCCTTAGCTCTTTTGTCTCACTTTTTATCTTTTATATTTTGTCCTACCTCCTTTCGAAGACAATGGGCTGCTTTTCTGGGCGCCTGATGACCTCAGCTAGCGATCAGAAGTTGTTTTGTGAAGTTTGCTCTGCGTTCAAATATTCTTTTGATGAATTTGTAGGAGAAAAAGTGGTCTCCCCGTCCTACTCCTCCGCCATCTTGGCTCCTCCCCCACCAGTCTCTCTTGAGCCCTCTCTCTCGAGTCAGGACTTTACCTTCAACATTGGTGACTCCAGTGAGTAAGTTTTCAGTCTTTTTCTTGCTTGACCTTTCAACAGCATTTTGTATAGTTGTTTATTCCTTTCTTTGAAATACTTTCATCACTTAATTTCCAAAATAGTACATTCTCTGGATTTCTTCCTGCCTTATTGGTGATTCTCTCTCAGTCTTTTTGCTTATTCCTCATCATCTTCCTGACCTCTGAGAATTGGAGTGCTGCTTATTCCTGAAACTTCCAATCTTCCTTATCAACCCTATTTCCTTGTCATTTTACCCAGTCTCGTGACCTTAAATACATACCAACTACTACCACCAAAGACTACCAGTTTTTTCCTCCAAGTTACACCTCTCCTCTGAACCTCACATTCTGTTATCTAAGTGCCTACTTGACTTCTCCATTTGGCTGTCTGACAGGTATCTCAAAACCGAACTCCTGATCTTCCCCTATAAAACCCACTCTTCCCACAGCCTGTCCTGTCTCAGTAAATAGCAGCTCCACTCTTCCAGTAGCCCAGGCCAAAAATATTGGCATCATCTCTGACTCTCTTCTCTTTCACCCCACATTCAGTCTATCAGCAAACTCTTTTGACTCTGCCAAGAGAATGCATCTAGAATTGGTCATATCCCAATATCTCTACTGCTTCTACCTTGTGCAGACCACCATTGTATCTTATCTGGATTATTGCCATAGCCTCTTCCCCTCCTTCTACCCTTGCTCTCCTGGTAGCTAGAGGGACCCCATTAAAAATAAGTTCTCGGACCTGGCTTCCATGCGGCCTGAGGTGGGGGCATTCCGCTTCATGACCCTTATGGCGTCTGAGGTTGACTGAATGTTAACATATTAATAAAGGTTAAAGTTTTTTGCATACTTACTACTTGCCAGGCACTGTTCCAGGTGCTTTCCTGGATGAAAGTATGAGACCTGTGCAACAACCCCACCAAATGGATTCTTTACTGCTGAGCCACCTACTGAAAGACAGAACAACACAGGCAGGAGATCAAAGCTTGAGCCTTTGGAGTGGGAGCACTGGCTCCAGGACCCTAGATTACGATAGAACTAACCCTATGGAGTATCAAACAGTGAGAACTCACACAAAGGAAACCACTTGAATATAAGACCCGGCATCACCTAACTACCAGTTGTCACTGGTGCAGGACGCCTCATCTAAACAACAAACAAAACAAAAATACAAACCAAATCATCAGCAGACAGGATTAGCACCTCACTCAGCCTTGCCCATCAGAGGAAAAACAAACAAACAAACAAAAACTCAGCACAAATATCATCCTATATAAAGCTTACACAAACCACTGGACCAACCTTGAAAAGTGAAAGTGAAGTCGCTCAGTCATGTCCAACTCTTTGCGACCCCATAGACACCAGGTTTCTACATCCATGGGATTTTCTAGGCAAGAATGCTGGAGTGGGTTGCCATTTCCTTCTCCAGGGAATCTTCCCGACACAGGGATTGAACCCAGGTCTCCCGCATTGTAGATAGACACTTTACTGTCTGAGACACCAGGGCACTAAGTCCTTAGGAGAGCAGAAACCAAAAGGAAGAAAGGCTTCAACCTTGAACCCTGGGAAAAGGAGACCTCAAACCCAATAAGTTAAAAAAAAAAATAATGAAAAGACAGAAAAATATTACAGAAATGAAGGAACAAACCAGAAACACAGAAGTCCAAATAAATGAAGAAGAAATAGGCAAACCACCTGAAAAAGAATTCAGAATAATGATGGTAAAGGTGATCAAAAACCTTGAAAACAAAATGGAGAAAATGCAAGAATCAATTAACAAAGACCTAGAAGAATTAAAGAATAAACATACAGAGACAAGCAACACAATTACTGAAATCAAAAATACTCTAGAAGGAATCAATAGCAAAATATCTGAAGCAGAAGAACAAATCAGTGAGTTGGAAGATAAAATGGTGGAAATAACTTCTGAAGAGCAAAATAAATTAAAAAGAATGAAAAGAAATGAGGATAGTCTCAGAGACCTCTGGGACAATATCAAATGTACCCACATTTGAATTATAGAGGTCCCAGTAAAAGAAGAGAAAAAGAAAGGGTATGAGAAAATTTTTGAAAAGATTATAGTTGAAAATTTCCCCAACATGGCAAAGGAGTCAGTCAAGTCCAAGAGGCACAAAGAGGCCCATACAGGGTAAACCCAAGGAGAAACATACCAAGACACATACTAATCAAACTAATAAAGACTTAACACAAAGAAAGAATATTAAAAGCAGCAAGGAAGAAGCAATGGGTAACATACATACTTAACGTACACTTAACAGCTGATCTTTCAGCAGAAACTCTGCAGGCCAGAAGGGAATGGCAGGATATATTTAAAGTACTGAAGGGGGAAAACCTACAACCAGGATTACTGTACCCAGCAAGGATCTCATTCAAAATTGATGAAGAAATCAAAAGCTTTTCAGACAAGCAAAAGTTAAGAGAATTCAGTACCACCAAGGCAGCTTTATAACAAATGTTAAAGGGGTGTATATAGTCAAGAAATATGAGAAGAGAAAAGATCTACAAAATCAACCCCAAATAATTATAAAATGGCAATAGGAATATATATATCAATAATTACTCTAAATGTAAATGGATTAAATGCTCCAACCAAAAGACACAGACTGGCTAAATGGATACAAAAACAAGACCCATCTATATATGCTGTCTACAAGAAACCCACATCAGACCTAAAGACAAATATAGACTGAAAGTGAGAGGATGGAAAAATATATTCCATGCAATGGGAAGCAAAAGAAAGCTGAAGTAGCAATCCTTATATCAGACAAAATAGATTATAAAATAAAGAATTATTACAAGAGTTAAGGACACTACATAATGATCAAGAATCCAAGAGGAAGACATAACAATTGCAAATATCCATGCACCCAACACAGGAGCACCTCAATACATAAGACAAATACAAATGGACATAAAAGGAGAAATGGACAGTAACACAATAATAATAGGAGACTTTAACACCCCACTCACGCCAGTGGACAGATCATCAAAACAAATTTAATAAGGAGACACATCTTAAATGATACATTAGATGAGGTGGGTCTCATTGATATCTTCAAGACATTCCATCAAAATGCAGAATACACCTTCTTCTCAAGTGCACATGGAACATTCTCCAGGGTAGACCACATCTTCAGTCACAAATCAAACCTCAGAAAATTTAAGAAAATTTAAATTGTATCAAGCATATTATCTGACCACAACACTATGAGACTAGATATTAATTACAAGAAAAAACTGTAAGAAACAAAAACACATGGAGATTAAACAACACATTTCTAAATAACCAGCAGTTTACTGAAGAAATCAAAGGGGAAATCAAAAACTTTCTAGAAATAAATAACAATGAAAACATGACAGCTCAAAACCTATGGGATGCAGCAAAGGCAGTTCTAAGAGGTAAGTTTACAGCAATGCAGTCCTACCTCAATAAACAAGAAAAACATTGAGTAGACAACCTAACTTTACACCTAAAACAACTGGAAAAAGAAGAACAAAAAAAAATCCAAAATTAGTAGAAGGAAAGAAATCATAAAGATCCAAGCAGAAATAAATGAAAAAGAAATGAAAGAAACAATAGTAAAAATTAGTAAAACTAAAAGCTGGTTCTTTGAGAAGATAAACAAAATTGACAAGCCCTTTGCTAGACTCATCAAGAAAAAAGGAGAGAAGATTCAAATTAACAAAATTAGAAATTAAAAAGGAGAGGTTACAACAGACTATACAGAAATACAAAGGATTATCAGAGACTATTATGAACAGCTATATGGATAAAATAAGTGGATAACCTGGAAGAAATGGACAGATTCTTAGAAAAGTTCAATCTTCCAAGACTGAACCAGGAAGAAATAGAAATTATGAACAACCCAGTTACAAGCACTAAAATTGAAGCTGTGATCAAAAATCTCCCAGAAAAACAAAAGCCCAGGACCAGATGGCTTCACAGGAGAATTTTGTCAAACATTTAGAGACGAGCTAATGCCTATCCTTCTAAAACTCTTTCAAAAAATTTCAGAGGGAGGAACACTTCCAAGCTCATTCTTTGAGACCACCATCACCCTGATACCAGAACCAGACAAAGACAATACAAAAAGAGAAAACTACAGGCCAATATCACTGATGAACATAGATGCAAAAATCCTCAACAAAATTTTAGCAAACAGAATTCAGCAATACATCAAAAAACTCATACACCATGATCAAGTTGGGTTTATTCCAGGAATGCAAGGATTATTCAATGTATGCAAATCAATCAATGTGATACACCATGTTAACAATTGATGATAACAACTGAAAGATAAAAACCATGTGATCATCTCAATAGATTCAGAAAAAGCCTTTGACAAAATTTAGCACCCATTTATGATTAAAACTCTTCAAAAAATGGGCATAGAAGAAACCTACCTCAACATAATAAAAGCCATATATGATAAGCCTACAGCAAACCTTATTCTCAATGGTGAAAAACTGAAAGCATTCCCCCTAAGATCAGGAAGAAGACAAGGGTGTCCACTTTCACCCTTATTCAACATAGTTCTGGAAGTTCTATCTACAGCAATCCGAGAAGATAAAGAATTAAAAGGAATCCAGATCAGAAAAGAAGTAGTAAAGTGCTCACTGTTTGCACGTGACATGATACTGTACATAGAAAACCCTAAATATCGTATCAGACAATTACTAGACCTAAACAGTGAATTTAGCAAAGTTGCAGGATACAAAATCAATACACAGAAATCACTTGCATTTCATACTAACAATGAAAAATCAGAAAGAGAAATTAAGGAAACAATCCCATTCACTGTTACAACAAAAAGAATTAAATATCTAGGAATAAACTTACCTAAGAAGACAGAAGAACTGTACACAAAAAATTATAAGACACTGATGAAAGAAATCAAAGATGACATAAACAGATGGAGAGATATTCCATGTTCCTGGGTAGGAAGAATCAATATTATGAAAATGACTATACTACCAAACACAATCTATAGATTCGATGCAATCCCTAATGGCATTTTTCACAGAACTAGAACAAAAAATTTCACAATTCATATGGGAACACAAAAGCCCCCGAATAGCCAAAACAGTCTTGAGAAAGAAGAATGATCAACCTTCCTGACTTCAGATTATACTACAAAGCTACAGTCATCAAGACAGTATGGTATTGGCACAAAAACAAAAATACAGACCAATGGAAAAATATAGAAAGCCCAGAAATAAACCCATGCACCTATGGGTGCCTTATTTTTTAGAAAGAAGGCAAGAATATACAATGGGGCAAAGACAGCCTCTTCAGTAAATGGTGCTGGGACAACTGGACAGCTATGTATAAAAGAATGAAATTAGAACACTTCCTAACACCATACACAAAGATAAACTCAAGATAGATTAAAGACCTAAATGTAAGACCAGAGACTGTAAAACTCTTAGAGGAAAACGTAGGCAGAACACGAGATGACATAAATCAAAACAAGATCCTCTATGACCCACCTGTTAGAGTAATGGAAATAAAAGTAAGCAAGTGGAACCTGATTAAATTGAAAAGCTTTGCACAGCAAAGGAAAGTATAAGCAAGGTGAAAAGACAACCCTCAGAATGGGAGAAAATAATAGCAAATGAAACAACTGACAAAGGATGAATTTCCAAAATATACAAGCAGCTCATACAACTCAATGCCAGAAAAACAAACAACCCAATCAAAAAGTGGGAAAAAGACCTAAAGAAACATTTCTCCAAAGAAGACATATAGATGGCTAACAAATACATGAAAAGATGTTCAACATCACTCATTATTAGAGAAATGCAAATCAAAACTGCAATGAGATAATACCTCATACCAGTCAGAATGGCCATCATCAAAAAGTCTGCAAACAATAAATTCTGGAGAGGGTGTGGAGAAAAGAGAATGCTCTTGCACTGTTGATGGGAATGTAAATTGATACAGCCACTATGGAAGATGGTATGGAGATTCCTTTAAAAAAACTAGGAAGCAAACCACTATATGACCCAGCAATCCCTCTCCTAGGCATATACCCTGAGGAAATCAAAATTGAAAAAGACAAATGTATCCCATTGTTCATTGCAGCAGTATTTACAATAGCTAGAACCTGGAAGCAACCCAGATTATTATCAACAGATGAATGGATAAAGAAGTTGTGGTACATATATACGATGGAATATTACTCAGCCATAAAAAGGAACACATTTGAGTCAGTTCTAATGAGGTGGATGAACCTAGAACCTTTTATACAGAGTGAAGTGAGTCAGAAAGAGAAAGATAAATACTGTATTCTAACACATATATACAGACTCTAGAGAAATGGTCAGAGAAGGAAATGGCACCCCACTCCAGTACTCTTGCCTGGAAAATCCCATGGACAGAGGAGCCTGATAGGCTGCAGTCCATGGGGTCGCTAAGAGTTGGACACAACTGAGCGACTTCACTTTCACTTTTCACTTTCATGCATTGTAGAAGGAAATGGCAACCCACTCCAGTGTTCTTGCCTGGAAAATCCTAGGGATGGAGGAGCCTGGTGGGCTGCCATCTATGGGGTCACACAGAGTCAGACACGACTGAAGCGACTTAGCAGCAGCAGAGAAATGGTACTGAAGATTTAATGTACAGCAACAGTGGAGAAACAGATAATAGGGAATAGACTTACGGACATGGGGAGAGGGGAGGAGAGGATGAAATGTATGGAAAGAGTAACATGGAAACTTACATTACCATATGTAAAATAGATAGCCAATGGGAATTTGCTGTATGGTTCAGGAAATTCAAACAGAGGCTCTGTATCAATCTAGAGGGATGGGATGGGCAGAAGATGGGAGGGAGGTTCATAAGGGAGGGGCTGTATCTTTACGTATGGCTGATTCATGTTGAGGTTTAACAGAAAACCAAGAGTTCTTTAAAGCAATTATCCTTCAATAAAAAAAAATTTTTTTTAAGTAAGTTCTCTGATCAGAGGTTTTACACCTACCTTCAAGACCCTGCATAATCTAAACGCCCTTTTACTTCTCTGATCTCATCTCCTACTACTCTCCCCTGTGCTTACTTTGTCCCAGTCACCAATCTACCTTGTACTTCCTTCAACAAAGCAGGTACATCCCTCCCTCAGGACGTTTGCTTTCCCATAATGTCTACAAAGCTCCTTCTCTCAGGTCTTTGCTTAAGTTCATTTTCCCCAGCATTCACTTCCCTTTCAAATTCTTCTTCCCAGAGCCCTTGGTAGTCTGAGTGTTCCTCCCAACTCCCAAGATCGAGCACTGAGGCTATTTCTCTCCCTTCTGTTTGTTGATCCATCTTTAAGCTTTCTTTTGAACCAAGTCCCCCAATATTGTTTTGTTTTTTTAAGCAGTTTGAAAACTGCTTGTCTGTGAGTTTAGAAATAAAAAGCAGAGATTAGAATCTGTGAATGGGTTTGTCATTATGAACTTAGAAATCATAGCAAAGGCACTGAGCCCTTCCATTTTGTGATCACAGACATATTCCCTATTTCACAGCCTTCAGGATGGAGCCCTTTATTTTCTTGGGCTCCAAAATCACTGCAGATGGTGACTGCAGCCATGAAATTAAAAGACGCTTGCTCCTTGGAAGAAAAGCTATGACAAACCTAGACAGCATATTAAAAAGCAGAGACATTACTTTGCCAACAGAGGTCTGCCTAGTCAAAGCTATGGTTTTTCCAGTAGTCATATATGAATGTGAGAGTTGGACCATAAAGAAGGCTAAACACTGAAGAATTGATGCTTTTGAACTGTGGTGTTGGAGAAGACTCTTGAGAGTCCCTTAGACTGCAAGGAGATCAAACTAAGTCAGTCCTAAAGGAAATCGACCCTGAGTATTCATTGAAAGGACTGATGCTGAAGCACCAATACTTTGGCCACTTGATGTGAAGAACTGCCTCGTTAGAAGACCCTGATGGTAGGAAAGATTGAAGGCAGGAGGAGAAGCGGACAACAGAAGATGAGACGGTTGGATTGCATCACCGACTCAATAGACATGAGTTTGAGCAGGCTCCGGGAAACAATGAAGGACAGGGAAGCCTGGTGTGCTACAGTCCATGGGGTTGCAGAGAGTCAGACACAACTGAGTGACTGAACAGCAAAGATGGAGCCCTAGCATATTCCTGCTGTGAGGACTGATGTAATGCTGGTTACAACGTTTCTACCATTGCCAAGCCCCCACTCAAGCACTGTGGCTCATATATCAGCATTTCATCTTCTCTCAGCATGGTATGTCTTAGCAGTCTTGGCATTCTGGCATTCTAGTTGGGACCTCTTTCCTGTGGCAGGCCCTGCTCATGAGTGGGGTTTCATTCAGTCTTGGCAGCATTATTGGAATCCACACATAAAAGCAGTTACATGCATACATGCTAAGTCACTTCAGTCGTGTCTGACTCTTTGTGATCCA
Source organism: Cervus canadensis (assembly GCF_019320065.1). Lineage (NCBI taxonomy): Eukaryota > Metazoa > Chordata > Mammalia > Artiodactyla > Cervidae > Cervus > Cervus canadensis. Next base: position 11,068,002 of record NC_057392.1, on the reverse strand, counting down.
GTGGACTGTGGTCTGCCAGGCTCCTCTGTCCATGGAATTCTCCAGGCAAGAATACTGGAGTGGGTTGCCATTCCTGTCTCCAGGATATCTTCAGAACCCAAAGATCAAACCCGGCTCTCCCTCATTGCAGGCAGATTCTTTACCTTCTGAGCCACTAGGGAAGCCCCTAGATGAGCTAATTTCCTGGATGACCAATAAGTAGATAAATAAATAATGTAATTTCAGAGAGTGGTAATAGTGCTATGAAGAAAATTAAGTAGGGCTATTCCCCTAATGATGAACCCTTGGATTGTTTCCAGTTTTTCCTCTCTTAAGCATTACTGCAGTGAACATCCTTGTACTTATGCAAATGTATGAATGTTTATATTGTATAGATTCTGAAAGATGGAATTACCAGGTCATATAACCATATAATCAAAATGTTAACAGATAATGCCAAATTGGTCCCCAAGGTGTCTATTCTAATATTATAGTATATGTAATTAAAATCTGTAATATGTTTATGTTTTTTAATATTTGTATTATTTTTAGTCACACTAGGAATATGGAATACAGTCTCTTTGTTGAAGAGTCTCTTTGTTAACAAAGGCTAAAAAGCCTCATGTATTCCCCAACTTGCAGATTTTTGCCTCTCTCAAAAGTTTCTAAAACTCCTCTTTCCCTGTTTTTTTTAAAATTTATTTTTAACTGAATGATAATTGCTTTACAGTATTGCATTGGTTTCAGACATCAACATAAATCAGCCATAGCGCTCTCCTTGTTTTAATTTTTATATCCCTGGGGTTGAGCACATTTCCTCAATTTTTGACCATTTGTATTTCTTTTTTCTATTTGGATTGCATAACAAAGGCTGCTGGTTACCTCCTATGACCTATTCTTCTTTTATCTTTAGTAATAGGAACCCCAGCTTTTACATAGGTCCATTGCTGCCAGCATCCAGAAGATTACATTTCTGGGCTTCCCTGGAGCTAAGTATAACTATGTGAGTTTTAATTAACAATACATAAGCAGAAGGGCTCCATGTAACTTCTTGAAGTCTCCTTCAAGAGAGAAGGCACCCCCTCATCCCTTCACCCAATCTGTATATTGGAACACAGAAGTAATAACTGGAGCTCTACCAGCCGTCCTAGAGAACCATTAGCTCAATGAGCCAGAAAATCTGGGTCTCTGAGCATTTGGTGGAGCTGCTGCACCAGCCCTCAACTTCTTTCGCATAAGACAGAAATTTAACTTCTGTTTTGTTTAAGCGTTCTTATTTTTTTTTCTGTTACATCCAATGTAGTAAATGCTTTTTATTTATTTATAGGAGTTCTTTGGGTTCTAGATACTCATTCTTTATTTATGAAAATGGTACATTTTCTTCCAATCTGTAAGCCCTCTCACATTGTCAGTTTTTAATTTTGAGCTCAAATTTTCCTGTCTTTGCTTTTATGGCTTTTTGATTTGAATTTTTTTTTTTTGCTAATTTTTTTTTTAAACTAACTTTTTGATGGATGTCTTTCTTGTCCTGAAGATAAAAATATAGTACTTTTACATTTTCTTATATATTCTTATAACATTTAGGTCTTTAATTCATCTGGAATTTATTTTTGTGAATAGTGTAAGGGAAGAATCTTGTTCAGTTGGCTATTCATTTGAATAATTTTCCTAGTAAGTGGCATGTCAGATTACTAATTAATAGTTTATATGTATAGATTGGTTGTAGTACTCTATTTAGTTCCATTGATCTTTGCTTCTGTGCCATTAATACACTTTTAATTACTCTATCTTGATAATATATTTTGATTTTTGGTAGGCACAATCTTCTTTCTTTGTACTTTTTAAAAAATAAGACAGCTACAGCACAATATTTATAAAATACATGTAAGGTGTAAAGAATAGCAGTACAGTGAGTGTTACACACTGCTCAGTTTAATGGAAAAATATTATTACTATTTTGTCTTAGTCCTCTGACCCCAAGTTTCTCTGCACTCTTCTTTCATATTTTCTCTTCCGTGTGAAATTTTAGAACTAGCTTATATATTGATCTTAGAATCAGTCCATATAATTGAAGGCAATAATAGTTTCTGTATCAGTAATGTCTTTTGGAAATTAATAAACTAACTATTTAAATATTTTTCCCGTTGGAAAAAAACTTGGGTTGTTTCCATGCCTTAGCTGCTATAAAACTTCAGTGAACATGGGAGTGTGGATGTCTCTTCAAGTTAATGTTTTCATTTCTTTCAGATATATGCCCAAAAGTGGAATTGCTGGATCATATAGTAGTTCTATTTTTAATCTTTTGAGGAACCTCCACATTGCTTTCCATAGTGGCTGCACCAATTTAGTTTCCTACAAACAGTGCACAAGTGTTCCCTTATCTCTGCATCCTGGCCAATGCTTATTATTTGTTGTCTTTCTGATAATAGCCATTCTAACAGGTGTGAAGTGATAACTCATTGTAGTTTTTACTTGTTTTCCTCTGATGAGTGAATTCTCTGTACCCATTGGCATCTGTGTATCTTCATTGGAAAAATCTCTGTTTAGATCCTCTGCCCATTTTTTAATCTGGTTGTTTGTGCTTTTTTACTCTTGTGTGAGTTCTTTATATATTTATATATTAACAGCTCACCAGGTAGCTGATTTGCAATATATTCTCCCAGAGGTTGCCTTTTCATTTTGTTGATGGTTGATGGTTTCTGTTGCTGTTCAGACACTTTTTAGTTGGATGTAATCCCATTTGTTTTATTTTTGCTCTTGTTACCTTTACTTTTGGTGTCAAATCCAAAACACCATTGTCAAGACCAGTGTCACAGAACTTACCAGTTGTGTTTTCTTCTATGAATTTTATGGTTTCAGGTCTTACATTCAACTCTTTTGTCCATTTTGAGTTAATTTTTGTGTATGGGATAAGATAGTGGTCTCTTTTCACTCTCTTGCTTGTGGCTGTCCAGTTTTCCCAACATCATTTATTGAAAAGATTGTTGTTTCCCCATTATGTGTCCTTGGCTTTTTTGTCATAAATTAATTGACAGGCTTATTTCTGAGCTCTATTCTGTTCCATTGATCTGTGTGTCTGTTTTTATTCCAGTACCACACTGTTTTGATTACTATAGCTTTGTAATATATTTTGAAATCAGGTAGTATGGCGCTTACAGTTTTGTCGTCCTTTCTCAAGATTGCTTTTGGCCTTCCAGGATCATTTGCAGTTCCATACAAATTTCAAAGATTGATTGTCAGCTGGTAAAGAATCTGCCTGCAATGCAGGAGACCCTGGTTCAATTCTTGGGTCAGGAAGATACCCTGGAGAAGAGATAGGCTACCCACTCCAGTATTCTTGGGCTTCCCTGGTGGCTAAGATGGTTAAAAAAAAAAAATCCACCTGCAATGTAGGAGCCCTGGGTTCAATCCCTTGGTTGGGAAGATCCCCTGGAGAAGGGAATGGCTACTCCCTCCAGTATTCTTACTTAGAGAATTCCATGGACAGAGGAGCCTTACAGGCTACAGTTCATGAGGTCACAAAAAGTCAGACATGACTGACTTTGGTAAAATTTATTCCTAGATATTTTATTCTTTTTAATGCAAGTGTAAATGTGATTGTTTTCTTGATTTCTCTTTCTCATAGTTCATTATTAGCATATAGAAATGCAATTGATTTTTGTGTATTGTTTGTGTATCATGCAAAGTTTACCAAATTTGTTTATTAGTCCTAACAGTTTTTTGGTAGAGTTATCAGGGTTTCCTATATATAATACCATGTCATCTATAAATAGAAACAGTTTTATGTCTTCCTTTCTGATTTGGATTCCTTTATTTCTTTTCCTTCCTAATTGCTCTGGCTAGGACTTCAAATACTATGTTGAATACATGTGGTAAGGGTGGGCATCTTTTTCTTGTTCCCAATATTAGAGGAGACGCTTTAAACTTTTTACCATTGAGTCTCATACAAACTGTGGGTTTGTCATATATGGCCTTTCTTATTTGGATTTACATTTCCTCTTCTCCCAGTCTATTGAGAGTTTTTATCATGAATGGCTCATGAATTTTGTCAAATGCTTTTTCTGCATTTGTTGAGATGATCATTTTTTTTTCCTAAATCTTGCATTTTTATTTTTATTTATTTATTTTTCCATTTATTTTTATTTGTTGGAGGCCAAATACTTTACAATATTGTAGTGGTTTTTGCCATACATTGACATGAATCAGCCATGGATTTACATGTGTTCCCCATCCCATCCCTCTGGGTCTTCCCAGTGCACCAGCCCTGAGCACCCGTCTCGTGCATCCAACCTGGTCCTTCATTTTGTTAATGTGGTGTGTCATGTTGGTTGATTTGTGGGTGTTAAACCATCGTTACCTCCCTGGAATAGATTCCACTTGACCATGGTATATAATTCTTTTGCTGTATTGATTTTGGTTTGCTAATTTGTTGAGGATTTTCATCTTGTACTTGTTCATCAAGGATATTGGTCTCTAATTTTCTTTTTTTTATAGTAGTGTTGCCAAGTTGAATTACATGTAATGCTGGCCTTGTAAAATGAGTTTGACTATGCACTTACAGTCACCTAATCTGTGACAAAGGAGGCAAGAATATACAATGGAGAAAAGATAGTCTCTTCAATAAGTGTTGCTGAGAAAACTGAACCATATAAAAGAATGAAGTTAGAACATTCTCTTAACATCATACACAAAAATAAACTCAAAATGGATTAAAGACCTAAATGTAAGGCTGGACACTATAAAACTCTTAGAGGAAATCAGAGACAGAACACTCTTTGATGTAAGTCACAGCAAAATCTTTTTTTAATCTATCTCCCAGAGGAATGAAAATAAAAATAAAAACAGATGGGACCTAATTAAAACTTAAAAGCTTTTATACGGCAAAGAAACCATAAATAAAACAAAAAGAAAACTCTTAGAATGGGAGAAAATATTTGTAAACAAAACTACTGACAAGGGATTAATCTCCAAAGTATACAAATAGCTCATGCAGCTCAAATATTTTTAAAAAGAGAGAGACCAAAATAACCTAATCAAAAATGGGCAGAAGATTTAAATAGATACTTCTCTAAAGACATACAGATGGCCAAGAAGCACATGAAGAGATGTTTGGCATCGCTAATTGTTAGAGAAATGTAAATCAGAACAACAATGAGTATCACCTCACACTTGCCGGAATGGCCATCATCAAAAAAAATCTACAAAAAATAAATGCTAGAAAGACTGAGAAAAGGGAACCTCCCTCCTATACTGTTGGTGGGAATGTAAATTTGTACAGCCACTGAAGAACAAAATGGAGGTTCTTTTAAAAAACTAAAAATAGAACTATCATGTGACCCAGCAATCCCACTCTTGGGCATATACTTGAAGAAAACCATAATTTGAAAAAAATACATGCATCCCAATGTTCACTGAAGCACTATTTACAATAGCCAGGAGATGGAAGCAGCCTAAATGTCATTGACAGAGGGATGGATAAGGTTGTATATATATACAGTGGAATATTACTCAACCATAAAAAAGAACAAAATAATGCCATTTGCAGCAACATGAATGGACTTAGAGATTGTCAAATGAGTGAAGTAAGTCAGGGAGAGAAAGACAAATACCATATGATAGTACTTATATATGTAATCTTAAAAAAATGATACTAATGAACTTGTTTATAAAACAGAAGTACTAATCACAGATGTGGAAAACAAACTTATGGTTACTAGGGAATTGGGGGAAGGGATAAATTGGGAGATTGAGATTGATGTATACACACTAGTGTATATAAAAGAGATAACTGATAAAGACCTGGAGCTTCCCTTGCGGCTCAGATGGTAAAGAGTCGGCCTGCAATGCAGGAGACCCAGGTTCAGTCCCTGGGTAGGGAAGATCCCTTGGAGGAGGGTTGGCAGTCCGCTCCAGTATTCTTTCCTGGAGTGTCCCATGGACAGAGAAGCCTGGTAAGCTACAGTTCATGGAGCGAGACATGACTCATGTCATAGAGCCAGACATGACTGAGCGACTAACACACATTCAATAAGGACCTACTTACTATATAGCACAGGGAACTCTACTCAATACTCTGTAATGGCCTATATGGGAAAAGAAACTTTTAAGTATATATATTTATAACAGATTCACTTTTCTATTTGTTTCCATTGTATAGCAAAGTGAATCAACTATACTCCAATAAAATTTTTTAAATATAAAGTGAGTTTGGAAGTAGTCCCTCTTCTTCTGCTTTTTGGAAGAGTTTAAGAAGGACCATTGTACTGTTTTTAAGTGTCGGTCTTAGTTGTAAGTATAGTTTAAATTGTACTCATAGTGGACTGTTGGTTAAAGATGGAACATGTGTGAAACACATGTCACAGTACTGTAAATTAATGAAGTGCATGAAAAATGATAATTCTGTAAAACTGTTTCAAGATGCTTTTATGAACTATGTAATTTGCATTCATCTGATCAAAATTTTTACGAAATACCAATATGTTTCTAATACTTAAAAAATTACATGATTAAAGGAAGCTGGGTGAAAGGTATAAGGGAATTCTCTGTATTCTTTTTGTAGTTCTTCTGGAAATCTATAATTATTTCAAGATATAAAGGTTTTTCAATCATTTTAAATACAAAAACATTAGCCAACATGCCTTAGTTTAAAATCATATAGGCATTCATATATGTATATAATTGGCATTTGCTATTTCCTAGTCTTAAAGCTACTGCAGAGAAAAATAATTCAGGTTTGTTAACTAAGTACAAATACTTAGTATTTGTTTGGTAAATTTGCAAGGTAAAGTTACTATATTGAATATTATGAAACATAGAAAGGGTCTAATCAAATTAAGATGCTTTCATTTCTAAAATGGATTGTCAGTTGTGGGATTCTGTGTGGTATGAAGTAAGAAGAGGTTTGCTCTAAAAAGAATTCAACTTACTATACAACTAGTGTTACAGACCAGAGAAGGCAATGGCACCCCATCCAGTACTCTTGCCTGGAAAATCCCATGGATGGAGGAGCCTGGTAGGCTGCAGTCCATGGGGTCACTAAGAGTCGGACACGACTGAGCGACTTCACTTTCATTTTTCACTTTCATGCATTGGAGAAGGAAGTGGCAACCCACTCCAGTGTTGTTGCCTGGAGAATCCCAGGGACGGGGGAGCCTGGTGGGCTGCCATCTGTAGGGTCACACGTAGTCGGACACGACTGAAGTGACTTAGCAGCAGCAGCAGCAGCAGCAGTGTTACAGACAGCTGGATGTTTATTATATCAATAATTGATCATACTCTGTTTAGATACTTAAAATTCTAAAAAGGAGAGATTTAAACACTTGAAAATGTGAAAAAAATTAAGGATTATTCTATCCAATTAACTTTTTGTTTATTGGTGATAAATATCTATAGTATATGTTTGCTGAGAACTTCTCTCAAAGAGTACATGAAACCATTTTCTACCTTGGTATTTAAAAACAAAACCTCCAAATTATCAAAGTAATGTGTAGGCCTGGTCACTGAAATTGTACTGATTGATGTCAGATTGTGCCTGGATCCAGAATGGCCAGCCTGGAAAAGACATGTACCATCATCCAAATGTAGGGACAGGATGCGTCACATGATGTGGCCACGCTTTAACTGAAGAGCACAGCATTGCTGCTCACTTTCAGAAGGGTGATAGTTTCCCCTCTTTCAATACATGTTGTCACTTTGGTCTTAAAACTGGGCAGATGGATACATGTATTACACAACTGCCCCATTATAATCAAAGATTGCAATGTCCAAAAGATTCTAGGCTACTTGCAAAAAAAGAAAAAAATGTTAAGTATCCATTACACAGTGTGAAGTTTTTTGGTTACAGATTAAATGAAGAAAGACCAGGAGAGGGAAGGCAGTCCAGTATTATGAAAGCAAGAGCTGAAAACAGCTGGAGACAGAGTGTCAGTGGAGGTGTATGTTTGAACGTCACAGAAGATGATTAGCTATAAGGGATAAATATCCACTTAAGGATATATTAGCAAAAAGGTTATTTATAGTAAAAATACACAGAGGCCATATCAGTGCACTATAATTGTAGAAACTGAGCATACTACTCTTTCCCTCTGTATTATATGTACTCCTTTTTTCTTAACCCCGGCTTCTCCTGCCATGTTACTCATTATGAATGCCCCCAAGCAGTGGTCTAAAAAGGAAAGATTTAAACACTAAAAATAAGAAAAAGATAAAATAAGGGTTATTCTATCCAACTGGCTTTTTGTTACAGCCTTCAATTCTGTAGACTTTTAAGACCCAGAGCTCTCAGTGCTTTAATTCCAAGTCCCCAGTAGAGAAAACAAAGTTGGCCTACCTTGAGTCAGGGTCCCAACTAAACTTGACCAGAGATTGGAAAGCATGTGACTCATGAAGTTGTCCCTCCTAGCCTGTGAAGAAGGCAAGTCTCTAAGAAGTAGGCTGTCCTATAGAGAACATCTATAGGATGTTCTCCTGTATCTCTTGTTCAGTATATAAGGGAGAAGACCAGTCCAAGAAGGAATGGATTAGTGCCCTGAGCTCTGAGAAAAAGAGGGGATTATAAAATATGTACACCCACACACAAAAAAATAAATAAAAGAGTATAATAGTCTCCTAAGTGTAATCTTCCTAGGAAGATTAGGTCAGTGTACATAAATCTCATCAGTATCTTTCTGGATCCATCTCTTAGAGTAATGGAAGTCAGAAACAAACAAAACAAAATGGGACCTATTTAAACTTAAAAGCTTTGCACAGCAAAAGAAAACATAAACAAAACAAAAGACAGCCCTCAGAATGGGAGAAAATGTTTGCAGGGGATATTATTGCAAGGGATTAACCTCCAAAATATACATACAGCTTGATATCAAAAAACCCAAACAACGAAACAACCCAGTCAAAAAAATGGATAGAAAATCTAAATAGACATTTCACCAAAGAGAACATTCAGATGGCCAAAAAGCACATGAAAAGATGCTCAACATTGCTAATTACTGGAAAATTGTGAAACAAAACTTCAGTAAGGTATCACCTCACACCAGTCAGAATGACCATCATCAAAAAGTCTACAAATAATAAATGCTGGAGAGTAGGAAAAAAGGAACCCTCCTGCACTGTTGGTGGGAATGTGAGTATGTAGCCACCATAGAGAACTGTACAGAGGTTCCTTAAAAAACTAAAAATAGAGCTGCCATATGATCCTGCAGTCCCCCCTCCTGGGCATATATCCAGAAAGAAACTGTAATTCGAAAAGATACATGCACCCCAGTGTTCACTGCAGAACTGTTTACAATAGCCAAGACATGGAAGCAACCAAAATGTCTATCGAGAGATGAATGAATAAAGGAGATATAATATATATGTGTGTATATGCATATATACACACATACATATACATACAGTGGAATGTTGTGTGCACACTCAGTTGCTCAGTCGTATCCAACTCTTTGCAACCCTCTGGGCTCTAGCCTGCCAGGCTCCTCTGTCCATGGGATTTTCCAGGCAAGAATACTGGGGTGACTTGCCGTTTCCTCCTCCAGGGGATCTTCCCAACCCAGGGGTTGAACCCACATCTCCTACATTGGCAGGCACATTCTTTGCCACCGACTCACCAGGGAAGCTACAGTGAAATATTACTCAGCATTAAAAAGAGTGAAATAATGTCATTTGCAGCAACATGGATGGATCTAGAAATTATTCTAAATGAAGTAAGTCAGAGAAAGATAAATAGTCTATGATATCACTTATATTTGGAATCTAAAAAAAAGGTACCAATGAATATATATGTGTAACTGAATCACTTTGCTGTACGCCTGAAACAAACACAAAGTTGTAAACCACGTATACTTAAATTTTAAAATATTTTTTAAAAAGAAAGAAAATAAAAACAGATGATATAAATGAACTTATATACAAAACAGAAATAGGCCCATAGGCATAGAAAACCTTATGGTTACCAAAAGGAAAAGAGGGAGTAGGGATGAATTAGGAGTTTGGAATTAACATATACACACTACTATATATAAAATACATAACCACCAAGCACAGAGAAGTATACTCAGTATTTTGTAGTAACCTGTAAGGAGAAGGAATCTGAAAAATAATACATATGTTTGTGTATATATCTGTACATAAAGGGGCTTCCCAGGTGGTGCTAGTGGTAAAGAACTCACCTGCCATTGAAGGAGAAATGAGAGATGTGGGTTTGATCCCTAGGTTGGAAAGATTCCCTGGAAAAGGGCATGGCAACCCACTCCAACATTCTTGCCTAGAGAATCCCACACACAGAGGAGCCTGGCAGGTTACAGTCCACAGGGTCGCAAGGAGTCAGACACAACTAAGGTGACAACATGCACGTGTATGTGTAACTGAATCACTTTGCTGTACATTTGAAAGTAACACAGCATTGTAAATCACCTCTGCTTCAGTTTAAAAAAAATCAACTAGGTCAGCTTACAAAATGAACCACCCACTGTCCATTCTATAACCCTGTTCAACTGGGTTGTCCCGATAATCTTTACAGCTGCTTCCCATCCAACAGGAATGAGGGCCTTGGGCAATGAGATAAAGTAAATGATTAAAACTTCAGGAATATAACCAAAAATTTCCATAAGACCTGTAGTATAATGTCTGTCAAGGTGTAAATAGTTACCTTTGTCTAAAGTCTGTTTTCCAGCTACAGTCATGATAAAAGTTTGTCTAAGCAGATGACAGATCAGATTGGAAAGCTCCATTAAGTTCCATCCAGCTCACCAAGCTTGGTAAGCACCAGCATTCAAATGTCCTGGTCCTCCCACTCCAAAGCGGGAGGGTTGGGATTGTCTTGAGCCCCTCATGCATCGTATAGGTGAGTAGTAGCAAGGGCACTCATAAGGAGGGGCACTGCCCGGGCAGATGTGCAGAGTGGCAGCACTAACCAGCAGAAGTACTGGTTAGGTACTGGTTAATGGTACCATTTATCAGTGTGGATGTGTCACTTTTCTTAAAGGACCAAGACCTAGTTGGCAGAATGTTTTCAGATGCTTCAGTAAGAAAATACCTGCACAGGAATGCATTCTGTAGGATTTGGACATGTGTTACTTAAGTTTGGAGATCAGGGTGGTACATGGCCCCCTTATTGGTGAACCAGAAATCTATTGATGAGTAGACTTTTATGAAAGAGCTTTCCTAGCAGTAGTACAAGAATAGTCATTCCTGCTATTGGCAGGCAGTCTTTCTCAGTGTATATTGGAAGGGAGTGGTGCTGGGTCATGCAGCTCTAGTGGATTGTCTTCTGTACATTGTCTCTCAGTATTTTGTCCTATGGGCCAGGGACGCTGGTCTTAGATACAGGGCATGTGCTAAACCTCTTTATCAGGTAAAATGAAGGTTAGGCTAAGCAGTTATCAGAAGTGTCCAAGAGGGCCACCTCATTCTACATGGTTTCAGTCAGTCTCTCCTGAAACCAGTTTTCTAAAAAAAAGGAAATAACAAAACTAGTTTTAAAAGGTGACTTTGTTCCCAGTCCAAGTCTTATCCAAAGAATTAGAAATGGTAGTATATTAGCAGATTGCTTCCTTCACTTCCTCAAGTTCTTCCTCTATACCAAGCACTATACTGGTGTTGGGATACTGTAATGAACAAGCAAACAAGATCCCTGCCTCTGTGGAGGTTACATTCTATTGCAGATATAAATTATTAAATGTGTAAACAATAAATAATTATAGATACAGATAAGTGGTGATGCAGACAATAAACTGAGTAATGGGATGAAAGTGAAAGCTGCTCAGTCGTGTCTGACTCTTTGCAACCCCATGGACTCTGCAGTCCATGGAATTCTCCAGGCCAGAATACTGGAATGGGTAACCTTTCCCTTCTCCAGGGGATCGTCCCAACCAAGGGATCAAACCCAAGTCTTCCGCATTACAGGCAGATTCTTTACCAGCTGAGCCACAAGGGAAACCCAAGCATACTGGAGTGGGTAGCCTATCTCTTCTCCAGCGGATCTTCCTGACCCAGGAATTGAACTGGGGTCTCCTGCATTGCTGGTGGATTTTTTACCAACTGAGCTATCAGGGAAGGGTAGAGAGTAGTGAAATGGGACCTTGGTCAAGGAAGAAATGTTTATTGGAGGAACCAAAACAGAGGCCAAGGAAGAACAGAACAAAGTGAGGTCAGGAAAGTGGTAAGTAGATTCTGGAGCTATATTTGGCCATGGTAGACGAGTTTAGATTTTGTTCAGAATGGAGTAGGTAACCATTGTTGTTATTGTTCAGTCATTCAGTAGTGTCTGACTCTTTGCAACCCCATGGATTGCAGCACTCTAGACTTCCCTGTCCTTCACCATCTCCCAAAGTTTGCTCAAACTCTTGTCCATTGAGTCAGTAATGCCATCCAACAATCTCATTCTCTGTCAGCCCTTCTCCTCCTGCCTTCAATCTTTGCCAGCATCAGGATTTTTTCCAATGAGTCAGCTCTTCCCATCAGGTGGCCAAAGTATTGGAGCTTCAGCATCAGCCCTTCCAGTGAGTATTCAGGGTTGATTTCCTTTAGGATTGACTGGTTTGATTTCCTTGCAGTCCAAGGGACTCTCAAGAGTCTTCTCCAGCAATCCAGTTTGAAGGCATCAATTCTTTGGCTCTCAGTCTTTTTTATTGTCCAGCTCTCAACGACTGTACACGACTACTGGAAAAATCATAGCTTTGAATATATGAACCTTTGTAGGCAAAATAATGTCTTTGCTTTTTAATATACTGTCTAGATTTGTCATTGCTTTTCTTCCAAGGAGTGAGTGTCTTTTAATCTCATGGCTATAGTCATCGTCCACATTGATTTTGGAGCCCAAGAAAATAAAGTCTGTCACGGTTTCCATTGTTTGCCCATCTTTTTGCCATGAAGTGATCAGACTAGATGCCATGATTTGTTTTTTGAATGTTGAGTTTTAAGCCAGCTTTTTCACTCTCCTTTTTCACTTTCATCAAGAGGCTCTTTAATTCCTCTTAGCTTTCTGCCATAAGGGTAGTGTCATCTGCATATCTGAGGTTATTGGTATTTCTCTCAGCAACGTTCATTCCAGCTTATGCTTCATCCAGCCTGGCATTTCACATGATGTACTCTGCATATAAGTTAAATAAGCATGGTGACAATATACAGCCTTGACGTACTCCTCTCTCAGTTTGGAACCAGTCTGTTGTTCTGACTGTTCTAACTGTTGCATCTTGACCTGAATACAGATTTCTCAGGAGGCAGGTCAAGTGGTCTGGTATTCCCATCTCTTTAAGAATTTTCCACCATTTGTGGTGATCCACACAGTCACAGGCTTTAGCATAGTCAGTGAAACAGAAGTAGATGTTTTTCTGGAATTCTCTAGTTTTTTCTGTGATCCAGTGGATGTTGGCAGTTTGATCTCTGGTTCCTATGCCTTGTACATCTGAAAGTTCTTGGTTCACATACTGTTGAAGCCTAGCTTGGAGAATTTTGAGCATGACCTTGCTAGCATGTGAAATGAGTGAAGTTGTGTGGTAGTTTGAAGATTCTTTGGCATTGCTTTCTTTGGGATTGGAATGAAAACTGACCTTTTCCAGTCTTGTGGCCACTGCTAAGTTTTCCAAATTTGCTGGCATATCGAGTGCAGCACTTTTAACAGCATCACCTTTAGAATTTAGAATAACTCAGCTGGAATTCCAACACCTCCACTAGTTTTGTTCATAGTGATGCTTCCTAAGGCCCACTTGACTTCACACTCCAGGATGTCTGGCTCTAGGTGAATGATCACACCATCATGTTTATCTGGGTCATGAAGATCTTTTTTGCAAAGTTCTTCTGTGTATTCTTGCCACTTCTTCTTAATATCTTCTACTTCTGTTAGGTCCATACCATTTCTGTCCTTTATTGTGCCCATCTTTGCATGAAATGTTCCCTTGGTATCTCTAATTTTCTTGACGAGATCTCTACTTTTACCCATTCTGTTGGTTTCCTCTGTTTCTTTGCATTGTTCACTTAAAAGGGCTTTCTTATGTCTCCTTGATATTCTCTGGAATTCTGCATTCAGATGGGTATATCTTTCCTTTTCTCCTTTGCCTTTTGCTTCTCTTTCCTCAGCTATTTGTAAGGCCTCCTCAGACAAGCATTTTGCCTTTTTCTTGGGGATGGTTTTGACCACTGTCTCCAAGACAGTGTTACAAACCTCCATCCATAGTTCTTCTGGCACTCTATCAGATTTAATCCCTTGAATCTGTTTGTCACTCTCACTGTATAATCATAAGGGATTTGATTTAGGTCATACCTGAATGGCCTGGTGGTTTTCCCTATGTTCTTCAATTTAAGTCTGAATTTTGTAGTAAGGAGTTCATGATCTGAGCCACAGTCAGCTCCCGTCTTGTTTTTGGTGACTGGTAACCATTAGAGCATTTTAAATAGGAGTGTGATTCACTGATGTGTATTGCTCTAAATGTGCTGTTTGGAAAACTACTGGAGTATGCAGAGGCAACATTGAAAGAGAGAGACCAGTCAGAAGGCCATAATGGTAGTGCAGGTGATAGAGCTGGGTAACTTGGGCCAAGATTGTAGCAGGATTCTAATTAGAAGTGGTCAGAATTGAGAGAGGTTTTGGCAATAGGGTTGATAGGCTTTAGTGAGCTTATTGGAGGAGGAAATGGCAACCCACTCCAGTATTCTTGCCGGGAAAATCCCGTGGACAGAGGAGCCTGGCAGGCTGCAGTCCATGGGGTTGCAAAGATCCGGACATGGCTGAGTGACTGAGCACAATGAATTCATATCCTAGGTATGGCCGACAAATATATCACGATGGCCATTGCACTTTTTTGGACTTACAAACACCTACCACAGTATCTGTAAAAAGATATATTGCCCCCATAAGTTATTCTGGTTGCGTGTGTACCAGCTATACTGGGTTGTCTTGTATACAGTAAGGAATTAGTAACAAGTAAACCCTTGCTTTTTTGGACACGACTTTTTTTTTTTTGGATACGACTGAGCGACTGAACTGAACTGAAACCCTTGCTAGACCCCATCTACAGGGAAACAGAGGGTGCTTGTCCCACATGTAGAATGCCAACTGAATGAAGAACTTTGGGAGTGTCTCAGGTTCTCATATCCTTCAGGCTGAATGACAGGTGGTGAGGCAGGCTTGGTAAGGGACTTGGACTTGTCAGCTCAGTCTAACATAACCATATGTATGCCCAGAAAATACAAAGCAAGTCCTGAAGAATCTCACTTGTTCTGTTACAGCAAATAACTCTGTTTATTCTCTTCTCTCCTACTCTCAGATTTCTGACTCTGTGGTCAACCTCTATACCTACTTCTAGCCTTCTTGTTCGGGTACCCATTATGTCTCCCCCTGAAACCTGGTTCTCATCTCTGCTTTCCTGTCTGATCTCAGCATCCTCTTTCCCAGCTCCCTACTCTCCCAAACACACCTGTTAAAACTTTTTCTGCTGAAATTGTGGCCATAGAGGCCCACTAGAGGTGGTGGCTCAGACTTGGGCACCAAGTTTGTTTAGTTGGGTACTACTCTGAAGCCCAAGAGACCACAGCTTTTTGCCTGAAATTGACTTAAAGACAGACAAGTGCTTCCTGCACTCTTCCAGTGGGCGGGCTCAGAGGTTTGATGAATCTGTGCAAAAGTGAACCAATGATCTTATTTATAGCATGATTTCAACTGAGATACGTTAAGGTTGATTAAATAGAGGGGATCAATTGGCTCAATAAATAAGATATCAAAACTGTATCCAGGGCACAAACAAAGAAATGGGGAAGCACTGGGTTCTTTTGAGAGACACGTGAAAACTGAAAATTGTCAGCTCAAAATAATGCCTGTAGAAATTTCAATTGGGCTGTTCCAGATATTTCCACTTGCTCTGTTCCTCTCCTCCAGTTGAATTTTGGGGTGCTCCGCAGCATCTGACAGTTCATATGTTAAGAAAATAACACTGAATTCCTGTCTTATGCTGTGCACTGGCTCCACATTGGGGATATGAGGATGAGTAGATTGCAGTGGCTTTCTGACTCATTTCTACTTCTGTTTCCCTGATCCATCACACTGCCACCTGAATCCCATCATCTCCGTTCCTGAGAAACTTAGCAGTGCTGTAAATGCTTAATAAATAACTTGTGAATAAATGAAATTATTTCCAAGTTTCTTTTATTCAGAGAATCTTTGCACTGAACTTTTGTATTTCTTTTCCTCCAAATCATATCTCGTATTTCACACTTATTAATACATTAATTTGTTTCTTGCCCTGATGCTTGCAGCTCTTTCATGTTTACAGTCTTCTGCATTTTTCATTTCCTTCATTGATTTAATCTTATAGGTCTCTTCTTCTAGAGAAAAAAAAATTAAGCTACGTGCTTGACTTTATGGCATGTCTTGTGTATAGCTCTGCTTCTGGATATGATGCCATGCATGTATATGCCTTTAATTATTTCTCAGCTTTATTATTGAACAAGCCCATTGTCTTAATTATGCTTATAAAGTTTGGTAATATGCTTGTGATCTAAAGTTCAGATAGGTAGCATTAACTATTCACTGGTCCTTAAGGGTCTACATTTTACTCTGTTAATGTATCTTACGTATTTTGTTTGGCTATTTTATGTATCACAATTTCATCATTCACTAATAAATTTATTAAGTTACCAAGGTTTCTGAAACACAAAATTGAGATTAAAAAAGAACCTTTTATGTTCTTTTTATCCATGTTACTACAAAGAATTTCAGTGTTCTATAGATTTATGTACATTCTTCCTTTTTCACTCCTTCCCTTCTTCCTTCCTTCTTGCCATCCTTCCATCTTTCTGTCCTTCCAGACTTCTTTTCTCTTTCTTGTTCCTGCTGAGATTTGAGATATTTCCTTCTCTATATGTTGAGAAACCTGAAATTATGGCAGGGACTCAAGTACTGTCTATCCCAGCTCCTTTGGCTTTAATATGGATATGGCGTAAGACAGAGGGGCTTTGATGTTAGAGAAAATTATGCTCAGTCAGTTTTTCCACTTTCTAAGTATGTAATATGAGCAAATTTTTTTTTAAACTTAGCCTCAGTTTACTGATCTGTGAAATAGAGATAACACTGTGCTCAGTGCTGGCATAAAAATAAATTAGAAAATGCATTTAAGTGTTCAACATAATACCTAGCATATGAATACTTTTTAAGTGATAATACTAATCTTCCCTTTGCAAGTCCAGTTCAAGAAGGATCAGTCAACACAACAGCCTGCCTCCACTTCTCCCTCCCAAGGCATTCACCCTCTCCTCTGCATCTAAGGAATATAAGCCCACGATAAGAGTACTCAAAGAAGTATTCCTACTTCTCTTTCTTGCTGTCTCGTTATCTGCTGATGACGGTAGCATAATTCCTGCAAAGGATGGTCTTTTGCCTGATGAATGACCATCTTCTTGACTTTGCCAGCGGAGTCCTAGAGAGGATGTTCTTACTCTGAAAGTGAAAGTCACTTCAGTCATGTTCGATTCTGTGGTCCTATGGACTGTAGCTCTCCAGGCTCCTCTGTCCTTATATTCTCCAGGCAAGAATACTGGAGTGGATTGCCATTCCCTTCTCCAGGGGATCTTCCCAACCCAGGGATCAAACCCAGGTCTCCTGCATTGCAGGCAGATTCTTTACCAGCTGAGCCACCAGGGAAGCGCACTCACTCTCAGCTCACTAGCACATTTTGGGTAAACGCTACTCCTTCAGATGTGTGGCTCTTAAAATATACTTCTGGATGTTCTGAAGGCTTAGGGTAACATCATGGGAGAAGGTGGCTGAGACAGAGTAGAGAACAAGAAGAGTATATTTAACATAGTAGAGAAAAGGTCAAGAACCAAAGAGGCCAGGATATCAGATGGATTATCTGACTGTCAAAATCAATAGGAAATACACTAGAAATACTGTGGGAGTGACAGTGCGCCAAAAGCTAAAATCAAGGAATGAAAGGGAGTGACTTTGGGAAGCCTTAAATCCTGCATTAAGGAAGGCAGGTGGGTGGTGGAATTGAATGATATGTGACTCAGAGCAGGGGATTTAGGGGGAGGGCAGGCACAGAAGCAAAGAAGAACAAGAAGGGCTCCTACCAGGCCTCATGTTTGAAGGGTGTGGAAGAGAGTCATCATCTAAGAGGGCTACAGGGAAAGCAGCATCCTCAGGGGAAAGTACAGATTCAATTTAAATGAGGAAGTTGAAGGAAGTTTCAAAGAAGAGATCCAAGATCTGGGGAATTCGCTGATGTCTACACATGTGTTCTATAGGGCTCAGTGAATGGGTTACAATTTCTGGAGATAGGATAGAAGCTTGGAGTCCATCGTTGTCATCATCATCATCTCTACCTTGCATACATCCTCAGGTCCTTTGCCTCCCTCTCACTTCAGCAGCCTTGCCTGGCTAATCCACAGCACTGATCAAATCCAATTCTTTGCCTGTTCCATGCCTATAAAACCATGTGGCTGGGTGCTTGTCAAATTAATGATCATAACTTCAAGTGGGCCCATAATGCTGCCTGTCAATCATACTAGATTTCCCTAGTCATTTTCTGTTTCATTTCCCCTAGATGATTCTTGCATGTCTTCAGTCTCCTTACATGTTCCACCATCTCCCTATTCTTCACTTTCAGCTATTGACCTTACTTCCTAGTTCAGAAAAGAAACAGAAGAAAACGAACTTTCGAAAGCTTTCACCACCATACTTACCCACTCTTTGCCATGGTATCCATGTACTCTGCTTTCTTTCCTTTTAGCCTAAGTGCTTTGTAATTCTTTCTCTTATATCAGTTTTACCCTCTCTGAGTCATTGTCTTATACATGAAAATATGCTTGTATTGCCCCATCTTAAAAATAATTCTCCTTGACTCCACCTTCTTCTCTAACTATTGCCTTATTTCAGCTAAACTTTACAGCAAAATGTCTTGGAAGAGTTGTCTATATTCCATCAATAGTTTCTGTCTTCCCATTCTTTTTTTTTGTTTTTTTTTAACTCAAGCCAGTCATATTTCTGCTTCCCAAATTTCATCAACACATTTCTCTATACTTATCTGGTTTAACATTCAGGAACAGAGTTAACCACTGTCTCCTCCTTGAAATACCTCATTCACTTTAAAATATTTGTCAAAAACTGTGCAATATCTTAGATTTTACCCTATTTGTAAGCCAACAGTTTAGCTTGCCAGTTTCATGAATGGTGTGAGGTAAACGTGATAACCACTACACGGCAGAAACTCCATTAGTTTCCTGAATGGTGGTAGAAGGCACAAGACTTCTGGATCAGAGGTAGGTAAATTGTCTGTAATAAACACAGCAATAGCAGTAGCCACAGTAGGAGTCTTTCTGTACTGGTTCCCTTAGCCCCAGTCACTCTGAGGCAGTGCGAAAGGGGGAAACTACAGCTACCGGCGTGGTAGGTTGTGTTATTAGAAAGGAAGCCTGATCTTAGAGAATGCAAGTCTTTTATGATGGGCAATTAGCATGCCTTCTCTTTGCTCCAGAGGGAGGCAGTATCAAGTGTTCAAGGTCGTTTGCTATACAGACATTCTTGAAAAAGATCATATGGAACTGTCATATTATATAAAATATCTTATCACTAATTATCAAGACATGCAGTGCCTTGCTTGCAATGTGCACAGAAATATGAGAGACCCATGGAGAACTATCTCACAATTTCTCTCTCTCTGACCACTTCTTTTCTCTCTTCTCTGCTGATTCCGCTTCATTCCCTCAGACTCTTAAGTACTGTAGCTACTACTCTCCTGTAGCCATTAGCTCATGTAGCTACTTAATTTAAATTTTCAACTATTCTGTTGTATTAGCCATATTTCAGGTGCTCGATAGCCACATGAATGGCACAGATATATAAAATATTTCATCACCTCAGACAGTTCTATTGAACAGCACCTTGGCTTAGCCACGGTTGGTTCTTTCTTATTCTGTTCCTATATAGAAACACGGATTTCTGTAGAATCTTAAAGAATAAGATTTATTATAGGATATATATGTATTTCTTTTCTTTCTATATTCCCTCCCTTGGTGATCTCATCTAGTCTCAAGGCTTTAAATATGAGTCTCAGATTTATACCAGCCTAAATCTCTCCCCAGAAGTCTAGGTTTAATTCTCTAACAGCATTCTGCACATCTTTATCTGAATGTCTAGTGCGTACCTCAAAAGTAACAGCCAAACTTGAATTACTGACCTTCTTGCCACCACTGCTTCATCTCCCACCAATGAATTGGTTCTTCCTGCAGTCTTCCCAGTCTGAATTATCTCAGTTTTCTTCTTCCAATTGTTCAGGAAAACAAACAACGGTTTTAAAAAAAAAAATCAACCCTTAGATTCACCCTCGACCTCTCTCTTTTCAACAGAGCCCTCACATGTGTCCCATTGGCTCTTGTTTCAAAATATATCTAGAATCTGACTTTTCACCTTTCCTCTACTGTCACTTGGTTCAAGCCAACATCATCTTTTGCCTGGAATATTCTAGGCAAATTTGGCCCCCTTTTTTGGTCTCCCTACTTCTACCCTTGTCCCCTGTAGTCTGTTCCCATAAGAGCAACTAAAATGATCTTGTTTTAAAAGTAAGTCAGATCATGTAATTTCTCTGCTTAAAATTCCTTAGTAGCTTCCTATCTCACTCAGTAAGTCAAAGTCTAGTCACACTGGGATTCTCACCTTGCTAAAATATTAAGATGTGTTCCCACCTCAGGGCGCTTATAGTTGATACTTTTTCCACCACGCCCCCTTCCAAGCTCCACATATGTGCTTTTTCCCTCATGATACTGACTTATTGAAGAGACCTGGCCAGTTATCTTACAGAATGAGCCATATCATGAACTTCTCTGTTTACCTATGGTGGTTTAAAACTTATTTCTCTATTGCTTGTATTTCCTATAATTGAATGTTAAATCTGAAAGTTTGATTAAAGCTATATATTCTTGGCAAGAAAAGTCCATGCATGATATTCAGCCTTCATATTGCATCCAATTGGGAGGTACATATTATCTGATTATCCCACCGTTAGTGATTCTAAGTTTAACTAAGGTATTATGGTGGTGACTTTCAGATCCCTTCATTATAAATTTATATTTTTACCTTTGTGATTAACAGTCTGAATGGTGAATGTTATTTTTTTAATCACATGATTTTTAAGAATAACTTTGAGCTATTTGTGTTTCTTCAAATAAAATATTTTTTAGAGATCCATCCGATATATATTGGGTTGGCCAAAGAGTTCATTCAGTTTTTCCTGTAAGATGGCTCTATAGGGCTCAGTGTATTTAACTTCACTCAACACAATTTTGTCAGGTTGTGTCGTTACAGCTGTCACATCAGCACACATTTTTTAGAAAACTTACCAAAATAGGTGAATTTTTGTATAGCCATTTTAATATTGAAAATGAAAGAAAAGAAGCAGTATTTTCAGCATATTATGCTTTATTATTTCAAGAAAAGTAAAAACACAACTGAAATGTAAGGAAAGATTTTTGCAGTGTATAGAGAAGGTGCTGTGACTGATCGAACATGCCAAGTGAAAGTTAAAAGTCGCTCAGTCGTGTCCAACTCTTTGCGACCCATGCACTATACAGTCCATGGAATTCTCCAGGCCAGAATACTGGAGTGGGTAGCCTTTCCCTTCTCCAGGGAATTTTCCCAACCCAGAGATTGAACCCAGGTCTCCCGCATTGCAAGTGGATTCTTTACCAGCTGAGCCACAAGGAAAGCCAAAGAGTACTGGAGTGGATAGCCTACCCCTTCTCCAGCAGATCTTCCAGACCCACGAATTGAACCGGGGTCTCCTCATTGCAGGTGGATTTTTTACCAACTGAGCTATGAGGGAAGCCTGAACATGTCAAAAGTGGTTTGCAAAGTTGCATGCTAGAGATTCTTTGCTGAATGATGCTTTATGGTAGAACAGTTGAATTTGATAGCAATCAAACTGAGACATTAATTAAGAACAATCAACACTACACTGCGGGAGAAAGCCAACTTAGTCAAAATATCCAAATCAATAAACATTTGAAAGTCATTTACACCAGCTTGGTTATGTTGAATGATTCTGCATAAGTTAAGCGAAAAAGAACTTCTTAACCATATTTACACTTGTGATTCTCTACTGAAACATAACCAGAACATTCCATTTTTTAAGACAAATTGTGATAGGTGATGAAAAGTACATACTGTACAATAATGTGGAACAGAAGAGATCATGGGGCAAACAAAATGAACCACCACCAACCACACCAAAGGCCAGTCTTCATCCAAAAAAGGTGATGTGGTGTATATGGCGGGATTGGAAGGGAGTTCTCTTTTATGAACTCCTTCCAGAAAACCAAACGATTAATTCCAGCAGGTACTGCTCCCAGTTAGATTAACTGAAAGCAGTGGTCGATGATAAGTGTCCAAAATTTGTGAACAGAAGCTCATAATCTTTCATCAGGATAAGCAAGACTGCATGTTTCTTTGATGACCAGGCAAAAACTGTTACAGCTTGACTGGGAAATTCTGATTCATCTACCATATTCATCAGATATTGCAACTTCAGATTTCCATTTATTTCAGTCTTTAAAAAATTCTCTTACTGGAAAAATTTCAATTCCCTAAAAGACTGTAAAAAACCACCTGGAACAGTTCTTTGCTCAAAAAGAGAAAAAGTTTTGCAAAGATGAAATTATGAAGTTGCCTGAAAAATGGCAGAAGATAGTGGAACAAAACAGTGAATACATTGTTCAATGAAGTTCTTGGTGAAAATGAAAAATGTGCCTTTTATTTTACTTAAAAATGGAAGGAACTTTTTGGCCAACCCAGTAAAGCAGATAACAGCAGAACTATTCTAATTTCAGTGGGAAATGGCTAGTATTGGCAGCTTCCAAGGGAACTCTGACGAGCTCAGTTTGTAATTCACAGAGCCCAGCCAAGCGCTGGAGGAAGCGAGGCCTGAAGAGGGTCCATGAAGTCTTAAGGTGGCGTAGCATCTTACGAGAAAGGTTCAGTGCGCTCTGTGTTAGAGCTCATGTGCCACTTCCTGGGAAAGCCGTGGTTGTGGACGGTCACCAGAATGGCACTTGGTTTCTCCCTGGCAGTCCACCCACTGCTTTTGGTTGTCTGGGTGCTGTCTTTGACATTCTATCTGTTCTGCAGATGTGAAGATTTGAAATTACTTCATTTTTAGTGTGTGTTGGGCTGCAGTCTTTTCTTTTTTTTCCAGCTTCCCTTTTGGAAATTCTTCATCCACAAAGAATTCCAGAATCAGACATTATTCATCTTGTGTCTGGAACACTAAAATCTCTTGAGCTTCCATGTCTTACCTATTTCCACCTTTAAAATATTGAAAATACTGCCACAGCTGAAGTTGGTTTTATTATTTGCTTGCTGCTTGCTTCCTTTATGCACCTTTCTTATTATAGAGCTTTAATGTGCCTTAGTAAAGAGCTGAACAAGTAAATTTGGTATGTCCACAGATTGTATCTAGGATGTATGCCATTGATTTTTATTTTCATGAAAAGGTGTTTTCCTATCTTAAGTGGAAAAGGCAGATAATAAACTATAATTGTCTCACTCTTGTTTTAAAAATTGATAAATATTTGCAAAATTCCACATGTCTATTCATGTGTATGTTTATGTGTGTGTTGAAAGTCAAAAAGGGGGAAGATCTTCATACTGATACTGTCTCTGGGTGTGATCTTTATTTTCCTCTTTGTATTTTCTCTTTCTCTTTTTTTTTTTTTCCAGCAGTCATGTCTTATTTCTACAGTCATTACTTTTACAAAGATTAAAACTGTTGTTTAAGAAATAAACAGTTATGACTTCGATCTGTCAAATCTGTCAAACCAAGCCACGTTCAAAGCAATTTCAGACTCCTCCTCAGCTACTGCCATCCATGCCATCTTTTGGGATTTTTCTCTGGTCTGTTATTGTCCCATTCAAGCAAGTTTTCCCCTGACTCAGGTTTCTATTTATTTTACTCCAAGTTCCTGGTCATCACCTAGAATTGCCCACTTGCCTCTGGAGAGCTTCTCTGCTCACTTGTACCACAATAAACTTGTCAGAAAAAGAAAGGTGGATGTAAAAATTATGTTCTAAAAGGAACTGTCACTAGAATATGATTTCCATCAAGACCCAGAAGTGCCCCCCAGTATACCCCTGTATACTCCAGTTGAATGAATTGATTTATTCTTTTTTGCCTCATTTATTTTGTAAGTTCCTACAGTCAGGAGCTTTGCTTGTTTTCTGTGATACCCTAAACATTTTGGGTACTTAAATAAATAGTCCTTTTTTCTTTTTAAAGATCCGTAATTACCTAATAAAACTGAATGCAGGATCTGTTGTCAGCTTTGGCCAGAATTTGTACTTGCACAGGGATACAGAAGAGAACAGGATTTAAAGATAACTTATGGACTTCCTCTGTGACTCTGTGGTAAAGAATCTGCCTGCCAGTGCAGGAGACGCAGGTTCAATCCCTAATCAGGGACGATCCCACATGCTCTGGAGCAGTTAAGCCCACGCACCACAACTTTTGAGCCTGTGCCCTAGGGCCCGGGAGCCACAACTACTGAGCCCACATGAGGCTCCATGGCAAGAGAAGCCACAGCAGTAAGTAGCCCCTGCTCCCCACACCTAGAGAAAAGTCCACGCAGCAACAGACCCAGCACCAAACAGAAAGAAAGAAATTTTAAAAAAGAAATAAAGGTAACTTACATTCAGGTCGTACTCATAGATTTGTGATCACGGGTAGTCACATGAGCCTTTGAGCTGCCTTCATTTACAGCCTCACTGTAAATTGTCTTCTGAAATCTCTCTACAGAGCCCTCCTACCTGCTCTGCCTGGCTTTGGTCTCGCTTCCCCAGCCCTGTCCTCCGCGGCGCTACACAGTGATACGCCCACAGTGTAAACCTGACCGAGGCCCCCTTACCCCCACTGAAGCCGCTCAGGGATTCTCTGATGCTCTTGCCTCTTCCCCACCCCTTTAGTGGTAGCACCTAGAAGCCTCTCTTCACACTTGACATTGAAATAACACCAAACTCCCAGGAGCTCCTCATACCTCCCAGGCCACCTCCTGCCTGGCCCTCTTTATCCACAAGGCATCTTCCCTTTCTTTCAACAGCCACTGCTTCTGCTCCATTCCAAACTCGGCTTGGCAGTCCTGCTCTCTGGGGTGCCTTCCTTGATATAAAAAATATTCTTTTCTCTGCCTACTTACACTGTAAGCTCACTTGAGGCAAAATTATAGCATTTGTAGTTTCCTTGTCTTGAAGAGTACCTGGCTTGTAGTAGCATCAAATGTTTATTAAACTGGGTTGTATATATTTTCTTCTAAATCATCCAAATGATTTTCATCTACAGAATGTGATTTTATCTTTATATGATCTGCTCCAAAATAAGAAAAGCCTTAGAAAAGGGGAACATATGAATCAGAGTAACTTAAAATACTACCAGCAACAGAGATAGCTATTGTTGATGTTTTGGAATGTATTATAGAGATTTTTTTAATTATAAAATGGTCAAAGTTTAATCACCAGACTTCCCAGGTAGCTCAAAGGTAAAGAATCCATCTACCAATGCAAGAGATGCAGGAGACTCCACTTTGATCCCTGGGTTGGGAAGATTCCCTGGAGAAGGAAATGACAACCCACTCCAGTATTCTTGTCTGGCAAATCACATGGGCAGAGGAGCCTGGTGGGCTGCAGTCCATGGGGTTGCAAAGATTCAGACATGACTGAGTGAGTGAGCGTGCACACATGCACAAAGTTTAACTTCATGATTTGCCACTTAGAGCAAATACTCAGAAATCAGTAGTTTTGCAAATTACATACATTAAAAATTAATAGCCAGTTCAGGGACTTCCCTGGTGGTCCAGTGGCTGAGACTCCATACTCCTAATGCAGGGGGCACAGGTTTGATCCCTGGTCAGGGAACTAGGTCCCACATGCTACAACTAAGAGTTCATATGCCACAACTAAAGCTCTTGTGTGCCTCAGCTAAAACCCAGCACAGCCAAATACATTAATATTTTTAAGAAATTAATAGCCAGTTCATTGTGCTTTCCACATAAAAAAATACAGAATAGATTTTGGGTAAAATATTGCTTTTTTGTAATTCAAAGCAAGAAAGAATGTTTTGCTTTTCTTGTGTTCCCTAGACCCCAGAACCATCTCTTGTCCTATTTTTCCAGAAGAGAAGGTGAATCCCAGTGAGGGCATTGACTTGACCATCTTACTGAGCTTGTCAGTGCAGAAGTAGAAGCTTGGACAAGGAACTCCTGCCTGCCCTGGTGCTTTTTGCCTCAGCCACATTTCCTCCTTCTCCACTGAGGTAAGGAAAAAAGTAAGTCTTTAAGCACTTCCTAGTTCCTGTATGCTCAAATGAGGCCTGCTGCTGAGATGTTCTTATTTTACTTTTAGCCTCATCAAGACATCAGTGTTAAACCTAGAACATTAATTGTTCTTTCATGTTCATATATATAATTTCTTTGAGCATCAGAAAAATATTGCCTTCTATGAGATCTCTTATTTTCTCAACAATTTTTAAAGTGAATACAACAGATAAAATATTCCAGGTCTCCTTTTTTTATCCCACAAGTAGCTCTGTAGTATATGTTTTTGTATCCCTCTAAACTGTTCTCTTGGGATCAGTTTCCATACTGAGTCATCCACTACAGAGTGTCGGTGTTTTCCAGGCAGATTATTGTATTATTTCTAAATGACTCATTCCTTCTGAATCATCACACCTTGTGTACTCTGTTAAAAAAAAGTTTTAGGCGCTTTTCTACAATTTTTCCCTATCTAGTCTTCAGAATGTCCTATTTAAGTAACACGGATATTCAAACAGTTGTCCCTTGCGTCTATGATTTATGCAGATCATTTTCTTCTTGAACCCTTTCATCAGCTGAGATACGTGGTGGAAGTTCTTTACCTCATACTCTCTGCTCCAGATGTTTCCTGAAATAGAACACACAAATAGCAACATAAAAATTTGTGTAACATTCTCTATTTTCCATCATTATATGTATGCTGTTTAAGGTTTTATTAACTCCTCAAATTTCTACATGAAATGAGGGAGAAACATGTACAAAAGAAAGGTATAGTTTTAATGTTTATTAGTACACAAACTTCTTCGGAATTCAGAATATTGGAAGAATGTAGCACTTTCCTCCCTTGACTTCCATGTCACATTTGGCTGGTTCTCTTCCTCCCTTTTGAAAATTCATTCTCTGTTTCCTTCCTTGTATCCTTCTCTTCACCCTGTACTTATCAGGCTTCCTCAGAGTTTTGTCTTTGTCTCATTTCTCATTCTGTGCAGATCAGTCTTGTCCACTCTTGTGGCTTTAAAACCTTTATCTGGTACTTACTCCCAAGTTTTTATTTTCAACTCCTGTCTCTTTACTGCCATGTATATTCATCTGAGTGGGAAGTATCGCTTCTGGATGCCCTACCAAAATAGCCCATGCCTGAAGCTGAATTTCAGTTTTCTCACCCCTCTTCCATCACATTAGCAAAATAAAGGGTAAAAATTATATGACCATCTCAGCAGGTTCAGAATAGATATTTAACAGAACTAAACCACTTCATGAGATTTTTAAAAAATCTCAACAAACTAGAAATAGAACTTTCTCAATCTGATAAAGGATATCTACTAAAAAAGCTGCAGCTGTCATTATGGTGAAAGACAGTACTTTTCCCTAAGATCAGATACAAGGCAAGGATTTCTGAACTCACATTTCTATTCAGTTATAGTTCTGAAGATTCTAACCAGTGCAGTAGTCAGTAAGGCAGTAAGTATTGGAAAGGAAAAAAATAAAACTCTCTAGTCTCAGACAGTACGATTGTCTATATGGAAAATCCCAAGGAATTTACCACCCCCCCCAATTATTTAATAAGTGAATTTAGCCAAGTGGCAAGTGATAAGATCAATATCATAAATCAACTGTAGTTTTCTATACCAACAACAAACACAGTGGAAAATGAAATTAGTATAACAGTACCATTTGTATTAGCATCATAAAACATGAAATATTTGGGAGTAAATTTAATGAAAGGCCTATAAACATTGCTTAGAGAAATGAAAGAGTTTGTAAATATATGGAGAGATACATTTATGTTCATGGATTATAATGATTGGAGACTTGATATTGTTAAGGTCTCCATTGTCACCAAATGGAGATTTAGATTAAATGAAATTCCAGTTAATACCCCTGCATGTTTCTTTGTGAAAACAGGCACAGTGATTCCAGTATCACTATGGAAGTGCAGAGGACCTAGAATAGCCAAAACAATTCTGAAAAAGAAGAAATGGTGCATTTACATTATTATCTTAAGGCTTATTATAAAGCTACAATAATTAAGACAGAATGGTATTGGTAGATACAAAGACAAAAGAATAGAAAATCCAGAAATAAATCTATATGTATGGTGATTTGCTTTTCAACAGAGGCTCCAACACTGTTCAGTGGGGACAGGATAGTCTTTTGAACAAGTGATGCTGGGTAATGTTGAAATTCAGCCTCATACTGTACATGAAAATTAATTCAAAATAGATTATAGACCTAAACATAACACTTGAAACCCCTAAAAACCTTAAAGCATCTGTGACCTTAAGATAGACAGAAATCCTAAGACAGGATACAAATTTATTAACTACAGAAGATAATTTGATTAATTAAATTAATAAAAATTAGTAGAATTAAAATCTCCTACTCTTCTAAAGCTACTGCTCAGAAACTGGATAGGAAAGCCACAGACCACAGACAATATCTACATCTAAAATATGTAAATGAGCTTTTAGAACTCAGTAGTCAAAAGCAACCCAAAAGATTTGAATAGAAACTTCACCCAAAAAAAAGATGCATATGAATTGCTAATAATAAGCATATGACACTTTGTTGTAGAGCAGAAACTAGCACAACATTATAAAGCAACTATACACCAATTTTTTAAAAAGCATATGAAAATTGCTCAACGTCATTAGTCATCAGGGAAATGCAAATTAAAACCACAGTGGGATACCACTTCACACCTGCTAAAATGGCTAAAATTAAGGAAACTGACAAGTATCCAAAAGTTTGTAGGGCCACTAGCGCTCTTGAGTGTTGCTGATGAGACCATAAAATGGCAGAACCACTTTGAAAAACTATTTTGCAGGTTTTTATATAACATACACTTCTCATGACTTATTAATTCCATTGTTAGTTACCCAAAAGAAATGAATGCTTATTGACAAAAAAGACTTTTACTTGAAAGTTCTTAGAAGTTTTAATTCATAATAGTCCAAACTAGAAACAACCCAGATGTCCATTAACTGAATAGATAAGATGAATTTGGGTATATTTAATTATATAGTAGAATATCCACTAAACAGTAAAAAGGTGTATACTATTGATGCATGCAGTAACATGGATGAATCTAAAAGCCATTATGCAAAATGAAAGAAGCCAGACTGAAAATATATGTACATCTCATATATACACATCCTCAGTCATGTGAAGATCTAGAACTGGCAGAACGAATCTATGGTGATAGGACTCAGATGAGCAGTTGTCAAATATTTCAGGGTAGGAAAATTGATTGGGAAGGGGCACAGAAATAGTTTGAGGACAATGTAAATTTTCCCTCTCTTTTAGGACAGTGGTTCTTGCTAAATCTCCTTGAACTATACATCTAATATGAACATTTTTACTCTGTAAATTATACAGCAGTAAAGCTGATTTAAAATAAAAGTGAGACTCTAAGAGCTGAGAGCCTTCCCAGGTAGAACTAGTGGTAAAGAACCCACCTGTCAGTGCAGGGGGTGTAAGAGGCGCGAGTTTGATGCTTGGGTCGTGAAGAGACCCTGGAGGAGGGCATGGCAGCCCACTCCAGCACTGCCTGGAGAATCCCGTGGGCAGAGGAGCCTGAAGGCTAGGGTCCATAGGGTCGCAAAGAGTCAGACATGACCGAAGCGACTTAGCACACTCTCAGAGAGCTGAGAGGAAGCTCTGTTTTGGAGTAGCAGTTGTCAATTAGTGAACACAGGGGGAGTGTTTAAAAGTTTGAAAGGAATAGAGTTCCTTTGTCAATTAGGTGATCATGTGATTAGATGGGCTTTCTAATCTCCAGAAAAGAATTCTTTAACCCATAGTGGGGGCTGGGAGCTGGAGATAATAAACCTGGTTTTGGTGACTGACCTGGACTTGAGCTGGGATAAGGAGACTGGTGGGCTTATTCAGAAAGTAGACCTTTAGTCAATTTTAAGTCCTTTACCATCCTCTCTGTATGTGATGGCCTGAGGTTGATGTTTTTCTGGTTCAGGTTTTTTCACCAACAAATAGGATTCCTGTCTTAGCAGGAAAGGAGGGAGGATTTTCTGAGTTTGTGGAGTAAGAGTGGGGAGAATTCTATTCCTTTCAAACTTTTAAGCACTCCCCTTGTGTTCCGTCCTCTACCCTCGCCCATTTTCTGTGATTCTTGGTACCTTCTAACCTGGGCCTTCTGGGGTTGTGCAGGGGGAATTGGTTTGTTTGTCATTAGTATCCCTTCATTCTCTACTCTGCTAAGTCACTTACTATCCCACTGCAGTTTTCTGTCTTCATATACAGTGATTTGGGGCTACTGATGTTTCTTAGGTTCTTTGAAGATCGAGTTTACATTCCTATTTTTGTTCTTAATATTTGAAGGAGACCTTAAAACTATAAAATCCATACTGTACATTTTCAGCCTTACCAATACCAAACTCCTGCTACTTCTCCAAACACGCAAAGCTCTCTCTTAATTATATGGTAGAATATCTATATAACTCTGTACCTTTGTTGAATTCCTTTTTGCTTATATGCATGTGCGTGCTCAGTTGTGTCTGACTCCTTGAGACCCCATGGACTATAGCCTGCCAGGCTCATTGGGATTTTCTAGGCAAGAATATTGGAGTAGGTTGCCATTTCCTTCTCTAAGGGATCTTCACCACCAGTTAAATCCCATCTTCACCTGCTAAGGCTCTCATCCTTCAAAAAAAAAAAAAAAATCCAGTTCTCCCTTCTAACTTTTCTTGTTGGCTGTCTCTGTACCTTTATTTCATAAGAAATCCACTTCGGGATGTTTGCTCTGAAGGAATACCAGGAGCCACTGGAGAGTACTTGTTAACACAGTCACACACCAATTAACGTGGAGGTAATAGGAAGTGTTGAATGAATGCTGAACCACTTAGAGTGCATATGAACCACTTAGACAGAAATTGGGAAAACAGACTCTGGCCCATTGTGGAAATGAAGGAACAGAGAAGATGAAAGGCTTGGGGGAGGTGGGCAGGCAGTGTGCAAGAAGACCTGAGGAGGAATAAATGTAAATATTCAAAATATCATCTCTTAATTTCCCTCCCTCTCTGCTTTCTACCCCTGATACAACATGTTTAGACTGATATTTCATCAAATTGAACATTGTAAAACACTCATTTCATGTGCCACTTAGAAAGAAAAATCTCAAACTAGAATACAATGCTTTCTTATCATTTAGGACTTTTTCTACTTAGTTCTTTTGGACTTCTGTTGACAGATATTTTTAATTATACATACCTCTTGTGCATACATACATAGTCTTTGGAACTATGCCATAGTCTTTGGGGTTTGTTTTTGAAATCTCACTTACTGAGGTTACCAATGATCCTCACACTGGCAAATTCAGTGGGTAATTTTTGTTTTTTCTTGATCTCTCAGCAGCACCCAACACTAACGATCTCCATTTTGAAAGTTTCTCCTTCAGCATCCTTGAAAGTTGTTTCTTAGGATCCCTCCTAAGAATTCCTTTCTTCTCTTTAGCCCAGAAATGTCTATGATCCTCAACCCAGAGCCCTTCTCACTATATGCACACACTCTGAGTGAGCTCTCAGAGCTGCCTCTCCCACGCAGATCTTGCTGCTGACCTGAAGGTTTTTACATTCACATTTTATCCACTCATCACCACTTGGATGATCCATGTGTGTTACCTCTTCAAACAACATATTCAGAATAAAACCCTTCATGTTTTCTATGACCACCTCCCATGAAACAAAAACAAAAAACGTGTTGGAAGTGATAACCTTAGTCCTCTAGTACCTAAATCAGAAACCCAAGATTCTTCCCTTTTTACTCTCTCCTCCTCCTCTTCTGTGAATTCTTTCTCACTGACTCTTTAATCAGTGCCTTCCTGTTTATTAACTTCTGCCACCTATTTGGTTTAGAGTCTTAGCACTTATTGCATGGATTATTACATTAGCCTTCTAATTGATTTCCACACTTTCACTCAACTGCTGGAATGTCTTTCTCAAACAGAAACCTCATCATGTTACTTCCCAGCTTAAAAGTCTTTGTTTCTTTTCCCATAGTTTTCAGAATAAAGTTCAGATTGCTGAGGTTAGCACACAAGACAGTCTGGGGTCCAGTTCCTGCCCCTCTCTGGTTTCCTCCCCTCTTGCCTGTCTGTACACTCCCCCTCCCACCTCACCCCCAGTGAAATCAGCTGGAACTATCATTGTTCTGAACTCACTGTGCCAGGTTAGGCCTCTGAACCTTCACATGTATGTTTCCGTCTAGAGTATTCTCCCTCTCCTTCTTATCTAATTCTCATTAGTTAGAATTTAGAACTCAAGAACAGGTATATCCCTCCCTTATTTGGGGAAGCCTTTCATGACTTTGAGGTCTGATTTAGATACTCTCTTTTAAAATGGACAAAAGGGTTTGAAGAAAGGCTTTGTGAATGAACACAAAATGTCTACTAGGTAAATAGAAAGATGTTTAGGTGCAGATTGAAACATGCACTTCATTTTTTCATCTATCAAATTGGCAAAGATTTAGAGTGGTATCACTCAAGGAGAACATGGAAAGATGGGCCTACTCCTACACTGATATTGGAAATATAAATTTGCCATTTTTCTGGAGAGAAGAAAATAGATGTATGTTTCTAGAATCATTAAAAATAATAGGCATATACACACACTCCTTTTGGCTTAGCATTTTACACCTTGGAATACATCCTAAGAAAATAACTTTTTTGTAAAACATACTTTCACAAAATTTCATGATGTTCATTCATAAAAATATTAACAATGGTTATTTCTGAATTGCGATACGAGTAATTACAGCGCTTTTCTAACTTTTCTGAGAACATGTATTAATTATGAGAGCAAAATGGAAAAGAGAACCCCCACCTTTGTGCTCCTGCTCCGTGCTGTACTTGCCTCCCTGGTTGCCCTGATTAAACAGTGAGTGTGCTGAGGGCCATCACCAAGAATTATTCAGCATCATCCCACCAACATCTGGCTCAGAGTAGAAAATGCTGGATAAGTGAGTTATACCAGTAACAGCTAACAGTTATTGAGTATTTCCGGTGTCTTAGGCATTATCCTAAGCATTCAACATATTCACTTAATCCTCATGAGATGATTACTATTATTATCTCTGTTTTGCAGGTGAAACAGGCTGATAAAAGTTAACCAACTTCTGTAAGGCCACATAGCTGTTGGTGGCAGGTTTGGGATTCAAATCCATGCAGACTGGCTTTTATTGAGAGACATAAGATAGCATCATAGTTCTGAGTTAGATTGTTTCTCTGATTAAAAATAATTGGATTAGACTCCATGTCTAGGATTCTAGCCATACAGTTGGGCATCAGTTGAATCATGGTCTAAACAAAAAGGCAGAGTTTGATACCCACAGAATCTGAACCAAATACCAGGAGAGTAATCTCCATTTCTTTTACCTTAAAAAAAAAAACAAAAACGCCAATCATTTTACACTGTAAACTTCTTATTGAAATTGGTGCCATCCCTTGGGATTTAGTTTTATGTTCCCTCTCTGTGATATTCATGTCCCTTCAAAACTTAAACTCAAAGGCCTAAATTTTTAATTAGTTCTTTAGCTCTTCCTCCCACCACTTCTCTTTCTCAGTAAGATTACTTATGACAGGGTCATCAGATTTCATTTTTAAAACCTATCAGTCTTCGTTTTTGTTATATCTTCTCTTTTTTTCCTTCATATTTTCTTTTAAAGTCTCAGAATTTCTGAAAGCTGCCTTCCTACTAACTGGGACTATACTGCATAATATGGTGGCCTCTAACCACATATGGCTTTCAAAGAAATTATTTGGAATTAATAAGAATAAGCAAAATATTTAAACACTACTTCCCTAGGGACATATGGGACTGGTCAGTAGCACAGGATAAAAGATGTTCAACATCATTAGCTAGAAGGGAGATGTAGGTTAAAGCTCCATTGAGATAATACAGCACACTATTAGAATGGCTAAAGTAGAAAATACTGGCAGTCACAAATGTTGAAAAGAATGTGGAATCATCCATCTCTCTCATACATTACTGGTGGGAATGTAAAATGGCGTAGCCACTCTGGTAAATAGTTTCTTATGAAAATATGCTTAACATTCAATCTAACCATCAGACTTGTAAATAACCTGTGGTTATTTACCATAGAGAAATGAAAACCATGTTTATACAAAAACTGAAGCTTTATTTATAATAACCAAAACTGCAAACAATATAAATATCCTTAAATAGGTGAATGGGCAAACAAATCGTGGTATATCCATACAATCAGTAGACTCAACAATAAAAAGGGATGAACTTGAAATGTTCAGTAAAGTGAATGACTCTCAAAATCACTGAGTTCAGTGAGAGAAACCAATATCAAAAGCTTAAACACTGTATGCCTTACATAAATGTTCTTGAAATGACAGAATCGTAATGATGCAGAACAGTTTAGTGGTCTGTTTACTGTATGACTACAAAAGAGTAGTGTGAGGGATTCTGAAGAGTGAAGGGGTAGTTCTGTATCCTGACTGTGGTGGTACTTACTGTAAAAGGAAGGGAGGAAGTAAAGAAAAGGAAGGAGTGAGTCATATAAAACTGGTGAAATCTAAATAAGGTCTGTTAATGGTCGGTTTCCTGCTTTTGATCCTTGTGGTGTGGTGATATAGTTACCATTGGAGGAAACTGGGGGAAGGGTACACAGGAACTCCATATATTATTTTTGTAACTTTTCTGTGAGTCTAAAATAATTTCAAAATTTTAAATGTTTAACTAAATAAAATTAAAATTCAGTGCTTCAGTTACAGTAGCCATGTTTAAAGTGCTCAATAGCCACATGTAGCAGATGGCAGCCATATCATGGCAGACATGGAATGTTTCCATCAATGCAGAAAGTTTTATTAGGCAGCACTGGCTAAAAGCATTATGTCTGACTCTAGCCAGTATTCTCTCCCTTGATTACTTCAAATTCTAACATCACAACAATACTTTCTTGTATTTTCTGTCATGTTACCTTATTAATTGGTTGTTTTGCTCATTTTCAAACCTAGAGAAAGATTTCTCTTTAGTTTCTCAAATTTCAGAGAAATAAAAGAGTCATGTCAGTTTAGGAATTTATCTGACAACTGTTTTAATAGTTTAAATTTAATAGCTTAAATTTAATATTTAAATATCCAATTTAATCTGGATATTTAAATTGTCTTAACAGTTCTGTATTTTGCCTCAGGACCACTTTTATCACCCATATTAAGATATAGTCCTGGGACTTCCCTGGAGATCCAGTGATTAGGACTCCATGCTTCCACTGCAGGGGGCACAAGTTCTGTCCCTGGTCAGGGAACTAAAAATCCCGCATGCCATATAGCATGGCCAAAACAAGCAAAAATGATACAGTCTTAATAGCTCTCATACAGTTATCCTAATATACTTTATTGATAGTGTCCTTTGATTTGCCTTCTCTTTTACCCTTACCCAAAAACTCTTTCAAAATCATGGTTTTCTGAAAAGGCACATAGTTTTTTGTGTTTAGTGGTATTTCTTCCCTGTCTCCTGGATGTACATCTTTTAAAAATGTATTTCCTTCCATTGCTGCATTCTAGTCTTTTGCCCCATAACACTTATTCCTCTTTGGCACTTTTGCATTTTCACTTAAGAATTGTTGGGTAGGTACTCCCTTGTGGATCAGTTGGTAAAGAATCTGCCTGCAATGCGGGAAACCTGGGTTCAATCCCTGGGTTGGAAGATCCCCTGGAGAAGGGAAAAGCTACCCACTCCAGTATTCTGGCCTAGAGAATCCCCTGGGGTCACAAATTATAGTCCATGGGGTCACAAGGAGTCAGACATGTTTGAGCGACTTTCACTCATTCCCTTTACTATGGATCTTCCTTATACTTGAGCTTCAGCCAACCTGCACGATATTCAGCTTTATAGTTTTATATGAACCACCATCTTGGATTTGAAGGCAAGGAAGTAGAGGACAAAACAATGGCTCAAGATCCATTCACATAGCAATAAAGTTGAGACACTGAAGGAAAAGAAGAATGGGGGCGAAACACTGAAGGAAAACCACAAAGAAAGAAAGAAAGGAGTGTTGGAATTACAGTTTATATGTTTGTGGAAGGAAAATCTGAATATTATAGTGATTTTAGTGTTTCTTCAAAATAATTCATAAGTTTACTGTAATTATAATCAAATTCCTATCAGATTTTCCTTAAAACCTGACAATGCAGAAATTCATCTGGAAGACCATCAAAGAATATTGGAATATAAAAAGGAATCACAATTCAAAATATGAGGGAAAAGTCAGGTGGTAAAACTTAATGAGACAACAGTAATTATGATAGTATAGGATTGGCATAAAAACAGAGTAATAATCATTGAATCTAAGGAGCCAAGAAATATATCCTAAACAGTATAAGAATTCAACAACATAAAGGGTTCTTCATGAATTAATTGTATTAACCATATCTGATTTCACTGTCTCAAATACAGAAATTAGCAAAGGATTTGAATAGAAACTTTACCAAAGAAGAAATATAACAAATAAGCAAAATAAACAGAATTTTCTAGGATTGAAGAAATGAAAACAGTCAAGTTCTGCTTCTCATTATTGAATGGGTAACTGTTTTTATTGTTAAAATACCAGTGCAGTTCTTGGTATTGTTAAACTGATGCGCTCTTTCTCTGCTGTTGTCATCTCCTACCTGTCATTGTCTTAGTCCACCTTCCTTGATGCAGTAGTATTGCACACTCTTATCATTCAACAAGTCATATTGGCTCTAGCTTTGAAATATATTCAGCATTTAAGATCCCCTGGAGAAGGGGAAGGCTACCTACTCCAGTATTCTGGCCTGGAGAAGTCCATGGATTGTATAGGCCATGGGATTGCAAAGAGTCAGACACGACTGAGTGACTTTCACTTGCACTGTGCCTCTCCTGGTTCAAGCCCTCCAGCCTTCTTACCTCATTTACTGATATAGCTCCTACCTGTTTCCTTATTTCCTGTCTTGCTCCTCTACAGTCTCTTCTGAACACAGAAGCCAAAATCACCAATTTAAAAATGTAAGTCTGATCGTGTCATTCCTCTGCTCAGTAGACATCAGTTGTTTCCCAGCTCACTCACAGTGAAGCCAGATTCATCGTAATAGTCTACAGGCTCTGCACGGTTTAGACTCCCACCTCTCCTTTCTGGCCTCTTCTCCCACATTGCCTACCACCTTGCTTTCTCTACTCCAGTCACTTAGCCTCCTTGTCATCCTTTTAGTAAGTCAAGCACACTCATAACGCAGGAGCCTTTCTACTTTTGGTTATTCTGCCCAAGATGATTTAGCCCCAAATACCTCCTCAGCCTGCTCGCTCTCTTCTTTCAGATCTCTGTTGAGATATCAGTGAGGTCTTCCCTGACTGCCTTTTGTAGCCCACACCTTCTCATTCTTTCTAAAACCTTGTTGTGCTTCATCTTTCTCTGTTGCACATACCACTGTCTAAGTTAGGTTCACTTACGTGTTTTTCTTTTTCCAGCTAGATAGTCAGTTCATTCAGGACAGGGACTTTATTCACTGCTCTATCTCTAGCACTTGGCAGGTGCCTGTCACACAGTAAGCACTCAGTGTTTATTGATTAAGTCAGACATTGGCTGAACCTTTTTATTTTGTTTTGTTTTTTAATGTTTTTTCTCTTTTTCTTTTTATTATTTTTAATTAGTTTTTATTAGAGGATAACTGGTTTAGAGTACTGTGTTAGTTTCTGCTATGCAGCAAAGTGAGTCAGTTATACATATTTTATAATAGTTTGTGTCCCTCCATCTGGCAGATATAACAGTTAGAAACATATGTATCTAACAACAGAATATCAAAATACAGAAAGCAAAACAAACTAAGGGAGAGATAGAAAGCTAAACAATAATGTTTGGAGAATTCAGTACCCCCCCTCCCACTTTCAATAATGGATGGGACTACTAGGCAGCAGTGGATTGAGCCTTTTTGGACAACAGCTTACAGCATGATTTAAGTGCCCTTTTTAAAAAAAAAAAATAAGAGAATGATTAAATTCTATCCATTGATGACAAGAGAGGGAGATCTGCTTGTGGCAGGGTCTGAGAGGATGAGATCAAGATCAGTAATAAAGGTTGTCTTTCTCTCTCAGAAAGAGTAAGAAAAGAGATGAAGGTAAGGGAATAATTTCCAAGTGTCGAGGAAGTTGTACAATCAAGAACAAGCACTGCGTGTCAGCCATCTTTAAGAAACCTAGGTTGATGGAAGCAACATCAACCTGTCCTGTTGATGCAGGACAGTAGCAGAAAATAAGGTTATGTGTGGATGGGAATAGTGGTTGAAAATGAGTCAAAGAATTTAGGCCTGCCATGATACATGTTAGAGATCAGTAGTGTGAATTCTTGATCTGTCAGAGGTGAGAAAGCTCTCTATATCCAAGCTAGTCAGTGTCATGTTAGGAAGCAAGAAGGGTGGGATTAGAAATGCCAACTGAGAGGCAGTTGTAACAAGGCAGAGTTGAGGTAATACTGTAGTTAAATTACTAAGTCATATCTGACTGTTTTGCGACCCCATGGACTGTAGCCCACCAGGCTTCTCTGTTCTTGGGATTTTCCAGTAAGAATTCTGGTGAGGGTTGCCATTTCCTCCTCCAGGGGATCTTCCCGACTCAGGAATCAAACCCACATCTCCTGCATTAGCAAGTGGATTCTTTATCACCAAGTCCCCAGGAAAGCTGGTAATACTACTTTAGGTAATAAGGAGTATAGGATGTAATGAAGCAAAGGCTTGAATCAAAGATAAGCCATCATTCATGTGGCAAAGAAAAAGATGATTAACTGCATGTGGGATACAAAAGAAGAGGAAATAAAAGATTCTGTCAGTATTAAGAGATTGTATTTCCTTTAAATTGTTTTCTTTTTTCATTATAGGTTTTCCTGTCATTCACAAAAAAATGGATCATTTAAGCCTTTGGAGGACTCAGTTATCACAGTACTTCCATACTATCAACTGAGATTTATGACAGTACATTTATGACCATAAATGTCTGCATCATAGAACTGCTGAAGAACTAAAAGAGAATATTCTTTATTCTTCTTAAAATTTATTCCTAAAAATAATCCTATAGTATTATGATATTACTAAATGAAACTAGAAAGCACAATTATTAAATTATTAGACTTGCTGATAGAAGCACGCATGTGCAACAGCTACTGTATCTGACAGTTACCAAACCTCAAATTTTGATGATTTCCCTTTGTGGGAAAGTCATTATATTTGCAAGAAACCACTGAACATTGTCAGTCAAATATATTTTTAGCTGAGTGTCATTTAGGAGAATTTACTTGAAACAAGTTCTGGAAAATTCTACATCCTGCCACCCAGTGGATTTGCTATTATGGCAGCAACTTACAGACTTGTGGTTAGTACTGTGAACCACTACAGCAGTGTGGTGATAGACCGGCGTTTTGAGCAAGCAATACATTATTGCACTGGAACCTGCCATACCTTCACACATGGAGTTGACTGCATTGTGATACATCATAGTGTTTGTGCAGACCTCTTACACATCCCTGTATCTCAGTTCAAAGATACAGATCTGGACTCTCTGTTTCTACCCCATGAAAATGGGTTTTCCTCAGCTGAAGGTGACTATCCCCATCAAGCCCTCACAGGCATACCCAAGGTCAGGAAAGGATCTACATTTCAGAGTACCTGTAATTTAAAGGACATTGCAGGAGAAGCAATCAGTTTTGCCAGTGGGAAAATAAAAGAATTTTCCCTTGAAAAACTCAAAAACTCTAACCATGCCACTTACAAAAAGGGAAGGAAAGTTAAATCTGACTCATTCAATAGGAGGTCAGTTGATTTTGACTTGCTCTGTGGCCATTATAATCATGATGGGAACTCTCCATCGTTTGGTTTACTCCGGAGTTCCTCAGTTGAGGAAAAATCTTTATCCCATAGAAACTCACTTGATACAAACCTGACTTCAGTGTTTCTTCACAACTTCTCTGAAGAAGACCTGGTTACTCAGATTTTAGAAAAACATAAAATAGATAATTTTTCTTCTGGTACAGACATAAAGATGTGCTTAGACATCTTGCTAAAATGCTCTGAGGATTTGAAAAAATGCACAGACATCATAAAACAGTGTATAAAGAAAAAGACAGGGAGTAGCATCAATGAAGGAAATGGTAATGATGCAATTTCTAGCTCTGAAACTGTCTATATGAATGTAATGACCAGGTTAGCATCCTACCTGAAAAAGCTACCATTTGAATTCATGCAATCTGGGAATAATGAGGCTATAGATTTAACAGAACTGGTCAGTAATATGCCTAGTTTACAACTGACTCCCTTTTCCCCAGTATTTGGCACTGAACAGCCCCCTAAGTATGAAGATGTTGTCCAGCTCTCAGCCCTTGACTCTGGACAGTTTCAAACTATAGAACTGCAAGATGACCAGCACAGTTCTAAAAAAACAGATACTATAAAACCCATTCCAAATAACTCTACAAATTCCTTATATACTTTAGAGATAAGTGATCCCAGAACTCTAAAAGATGTCCAGCTTCAGTCACAGTCACTAACTGTAAATCCTTTAGAAAATGTTTCTTCTGGTGATCTCATGGAAACCCTATATATTGAAGAAGAGTCAGATGGAAAGAAAGCCTTATATCAAGAACAGAGGACAGAAAATGGACCCTCTCAGGAGTTGATAAAGATAAATGAAGATAGAGCAGAATTATCAGACCATGGTACTCATCTTAAAAAATGTCCTGCCTCAATGCAAAATGAAATTGATAAGATATTTGAGAAATCAGTTGTTAGTCTACCTGAAGAAGATCTTAAATCTAAAGTTCCTAAAGTTGAAGAGGGAAATCACAGAGATTTTATGAATTCTAACAGTCAGGAAGAGATAGATAAATTGTTAATGGACTTGGAATCTTTCTCACAGAAGATGGAGAACTCTCTAAGAGAGCCACTTGCTAAAGGTAAAAGTTCTAACTCTCTAAACAGTCAGAGTCAGTTGATTGGTCAGCTCCCAGATCTTGAGCCTAAATCTAAAGTCTCTTCACCTACGGAAAAAGTGTCACCTTCCTGTCTAACAAGAATTATTGAAACCAATGGACACAAAATAGAGGAAGAGGATCGAGCCCTCTTACTGCGGATTCTAGAGAGCATTGAAGATTTTGCTCAAGAATTGGTTGAATGCAAATCGGGCAGAGGGAGCCTATCACAAGAAAAAGAGATGATGCAAATTCTACAAGAAACCTTGACAACTTCCTCCCAGGCCAATTTATCAGTCTGCAGAAGTCCTGTTGGTGATAAAGTCAAAGACACTA
The DNA here is from genome assembly GCF_019320065.1 of Cervus canadensis. Lineage (NCBI taxonomy): Eukaryota > Metazoa > Chordata > Mammalia > Artiodactyla > Cervidae > Cervus > Cervus canadensis. The sequence goes on along the minus strand of NC_057392.1, from coordinate 11,026,461 downwards.
CCTCAGTGGTTTTGATTCAGCAGACCCCAGAGGTAATCAAGGTAAGACCTAACAATCTTCAGTCCCAAGAAGTCTCCAAAGAAATGTACTAATGTTTGCAAAATTTAGAAACAAAAAATTTTTTGTCAGTCATTTTATGTTCCACTAAAGCTCCTACCCTACACTAGGCATGGTCTCACCAAGTTCGGTGGAAAAAGCTAAAAAGCAAAGTCTTTATAGAGTTAAGCAGATTGCTTTCAATTTTCTTCCCCATACCCATTATCTTCTTCCTAGCTCTGTGACCAAAGGAAAGTTACTTAGTCTTAATATTCTCATCTGTATTATGGGAATAATAATGATCAAGATAAGTCAGGTGAAGCACAGGCAAGGTGCCTTACACAAAGAGTTATTTAATATTAGTTTCACCATCCTCAACCAGTAAGCCACTCTTCATTGCATGCCTTTGTGGACTACAAGCCTGTGTAGAACTTAAAATCTAGTTGCTTTGAATTTACCCTGCTACTGATAGCATTACTTTTGAATAATCCTAGAAAGGAAGTTATCTGCCCATTTGTAGCTATGTATATGTGTCTTAGCACAATAGGATTATTCTTATTCGTTTTACACGTCCAGCGCAGTTGGTAAGAGGGCTCTGCTCCACCTCGTGCAGGGACCCAGACTGATGGATGCTCCATGTTCCTACAGCTGCCCCATTGCCCCATCTGGAAGATGTGGCTTAAGAGTTCACTGAAGAAGGCTAAGAAAGAAATGGAGCTTTTAACCACCTTGTCCCACTCTTGACATAATTCCCGTCTCCTCACAGCCCAGTGATTCCAACCTGAAGTCTAAGAATCATATGGGAGCACATAGAATATTTGGTGAGCTCTGTCTCTACCATGTGAATACACTATACGTGTCAACGTGTGTGAATTCAGACATGAAGCGAAGTCAACAAAACTAGTTGTAAAATAATGATAGGAATTATTAGAGGTATTTATATTGTATAAAAAGTATGAATAAATACATGGATACATCAGGTACAGTGTTCAGAACAGTGATTAATCCATGGAAGAAGGAAGGGAGATAGAACTGAGGAAGCGTGCACAGGGCCTCAGTAATGTTTAATCTGGTGATGAATCACCAGTATTTTGTCATGCCATATTGTATGTCTTTAATATAATAAATTTTAAAAAAACAAATGGATATTAGAGATGTCATATATATGGCCCAGTTAAAAAACAAGTTATTATTTTCTTATAAATACATTAATATTTTCATTAGAACAAGAAAAAAATCCATATTATGATCAGACTAATAATTTTTACCTCATTTTTTTTGTGGCTGTTGTACACATTTTTAGTTACCAGTGACGCTAAAGTTTAAAACAGTACATATTTAAAGTGTTAAATAACATAGGTCTAAAAGATCCTCAGTTGTCCACTGAGCATTACTGTGAAATCTCTGTGAGTCTCTTCATTCATGGATTCATAGTTGGTAATACTCTTTTGTTAACATGGGTCAATGCCGAAGGGGAAAAACTATGTCAGTTAATTAGAAAAAAAATTTTTTAAATCCTTTCATGTACATAGGCAAGACTGATGTGCTTACTGTTTTATAAAGAAAATGCCTATATAGTAACCAAAATTATAATAACATAAGCTCTAACAGTTCTTGTGATCTGTGGCATACCAAAATATTTAAATGTGTTATCTGTTTTCCCCATTTAAAAAAAAAAAGTCTACCTTCTCTGATGACATATTCCAGTGTTTCACAACTACTATGGCCAGAAACTCTTACTGTAATACAGTGTTTTGAAATTTGTTTAGCCCTCTTGCCCCATTATCATCTGTAGGAAAAAAAACAACACAGATTCTTCTAGAAGAGGTGGGCTACAGAAAGCAGAAAATGTGAACCTGACGCCAAGAATAGATCCCAGGCAGCATCTCTCCTGTGTGCCTGGCTGGCAGCTCCAAGTGGGTCACCAACTAAGTACAGCTGCCTAAAAATGACACATTGGGCACTAAATGCGCTCCCCAGTTTTGTGACAAGTATGGACTGACTGAAATCAAAATCATATTAAACAAGTCTCCCATAGGTCTTTTAAATGAGTTCCTCATAGAACTCATTTTCTATGAGTTCCAACCTCATAGAATAAAATTTGATGAGATTTCTTTTTTCCCCACAGAGGTACATCATTTTTTTAAAATTGAGGTATGATTGACATATTAGTTTCAGGTGTACAACAACCTGATACTTGTATACACTGAAACAATTCCAATTAAGTCTTGTTACCATCTACTGCCATACATAGTTACCATTTTTATTACTTTAATGAGATTTCTTCTTCATAAAAGTTGAAAAAATGATTCATAAAAAGCTAATTTAAAGAAACAAGCAATATAAAATGTTTCAGGAAGATACTTAAGGTAAGAAAACAAAACCATCCTTCCTTGATTCAGTTGCCTCCTTACCTCTTCATTTTTTAAATCTTTTCTTTTTATGAAATATTTAAAATCAGAAGTTAGCAAATGTTTTCTATATAGGGCCAAATAGTTAATATTATAGTCTTTGCAGGTCACAAGTTTCTGTCATATAGTCTTGTTTTTTGTTTTTTTTTTTCTTTTTTAAACAGCCTTTCAATAATGTAAAACTATTCTTAGCTCCAAGTCTTAAAAAATTGCCAGTGGACCAGATTGTAGTTTGTCAACCCCTGTCTTAAACAAATAGAAAAGTATTGTGAATGACAGAAAAAGCATTTTTATTACTCACCACTTTGCTTTATCAAATCTTAATGCTTTGCTGTAGCTTTGCTTCAGATCTTTATTTGATATTTTCATTAATATCATCATTTTTAAAAAAGTCACCTCAGATATAGTTGAAATCCCAAGGGTTCCCCTCCCCAGTATTCTATCCTCTTCCAGAAGTAACTGTTTCCTGAAATGTCAGTGTTTTTATCTCCTGGTCATGTTTTTATTCTTGTATACAAAGAATGAACAGAAAGTTCAGTTCAGTTCAGTCGCTCAGTAGTGTCTGACTCTTTGTGATCCCATGGACTGAAGCATGCCATGCTTCCCTGTCCATCACTGCAACTCCCGGAACTTACTCAAGCTCATTCCATCAATTTGGTGATGCCATCCAACCATCTCATCCTCTGTTGTCCCCTTCTCCTCCCGCCTTCAGTCTTTCCCAGCATCAGGGTCTTTTCCAATGAGTCAGTCCTTCACATCAGATGACCAAAGTATTGGAATTTCAGCTTCAGCATCAGTCCTTCCAATGAATATTCAGGGTTGATTTACTTTAGGATGGACTGGTTGGATCTCCTTGCAGTCCAAGGGACTCTCAAGAGTCTTCTCCAACACCACAGTTCAAAAGCAAATAAAATCAGAGAGGTAGGTTGGGGCCAACTTACGAATGACCCTGTATGCTATGCTAAAGTGTTTCTTTGACAAAAAAGCAGCAGACTCACAGATATAGAGAACAAACTAGTGGTTGCCAGTGGGGACAGGGGAGTGGGTGGGGTCCAATATAGGCTTAGGGGAGTAAGAGGTATAAACTACTAGATATAAAATAAGCTGCAAGGACATATTATGCAACACAGGGAATATAGCCAGTAGTTTATTATAACTATAAATGGAGCCTAACCTTTAAAAATTGTGGATCACTGTATCATATACCTGTAACATATTATACAGCGACTGTACTTCCTTTTTTTTTTTTAAAAAGAGATCATTCTAAGGGAGTGGCTAGCTAACGATTTTAAAGCACAGGAGTCCCACAGTATAGTTTTTTAAGAATAATTTTTTAAAGAATAATAAATTTTAAATTAAGACTTTTAATTTTTTAACATTTTGAACAGTCAAAAGTTTTCCAGTTGTTCAAAACATTTCAATTAAAAGACTATGTAAGGGACATATAGGAATTGCTTTTATTTGACATTGATGATTATCCCTGAAAAGATCTACTTGACAATATTATATATCATTAATATTTTAATATGTATTTCAAAATAATTTCTCAAGAGGAACAGTATTTGTTTTCCAGGAATACATTTCAAATCTGTATTGGGAGAGGGAATCAAATAAAAAATACTAGAAGGGTGTTGAGAGATTGGTACAGAGGATATCAATCTAAATCAGGGGTCAGATGAACAGATAAAGAAGTTGTGGTACATATATACAGTGGAATATTACTTGACCATAGAAAGGAATGGATTTGAGTCAGCTGAACTGAGGTGGATGAACCTAGATCCTATTATACAGAGTGAAGTAAGTCAGAAAGAGAAAAGCAAATATCGTATATTAGCACATATGTATGGAATCTAGAAAAATGGTACTGATGAACCTATTTGCAGGACAGGAATAGAGATGAAGACATGGAGAACAGGCTTATAGGCAAAGTGGGGTAAGGAGAGGGTGGGATGAGTTCAGACAGTAGCATTGAAACATGTATGTTACCATATGTAAATAGATAACTGGTGGGAAGCTGCTACATAGCCCAGGGAGCTCAACCCTGGTGCTGTGTGACAACCTGGGGGCAGTGGGTGGGAGGCAGTCCCAAGAGGGAGGGTATCCATGTGTGTTTATGGCTGATCCACACTGCTGTATGGCAGAAACCAACGCAACACTGTAAAGCAATTACCTCCAATTAAAAATAAAGACGCAAATCAGCTTTAAACAGCTTAAATAAATCAGGGGTCAGAAGCCTGTGGCCCGTAGCCCAAGTCTGGCCTGCCACCTGTGTTTGTAAATGGCTATATTTTAGCACAGCTACAGTCCTTCTTCTCCGTACGGACTGTGACTGCTCTTGTGCTCTGTCTGCTAAGTTGAGTAGTTGTAACAGAGACCTTAAAGCCTAATATACTTACTGTCTGGCCATTTATAGAAAAAGTTAGCTAATTTCCTGGTCTAGATATTATTTCGTGTAGATCAGCAAAACAGATTTTTGATAAGGTTAAGTGTGATATTTTTTTAAAAACATCAGTAGTAAAAACTACCAATGTGGCAGTCAGATAGTCAAATAGAAATCGAAAAATAAGCAAGCCCAGAGTTTCAGAATTCTTCATCATGGGTTCTTATCTACATAGCTTTCTCCCTTTTCCTGTCCAGTCATTCCCTATCTCTGACTTTTCCACTTAAAACACATTCCTTTTCATCCCATGTCTTATTCTCTGCTCTTTTTTTCCTTTCTTTGCTCATGAACTCTCTTACTGTGTCAAGTTCTATATAATTGGTCAACAGGTGACAGGAAACAACCCTGTAGGTCCTGGAATAACAGACGTTACTCAGACAGGCCTGAAATGAGTTGAACAAAGAGAACGGTATGTTTTCACTTATATATAGAATCTTAAAAATTAAAGCAAATGAATATAACAAAACAGAAACAGACTCACAGATAGAGTGGACAAACTAGTGGTTACTAGGTTGAAGGTTGGGACATAGGGCAGGATAGAGAAGGGCATTAGTGGTACAAACTACTAGGTGGAAAATAAACTACAAGGATATATTGTACTGCATAGGGAATGCAGTCAATATTTTATAATAATTGAATGGAGTAAAATCTATAAAAAATATCAAACCACTATAATGTACACCTAAAACTAATATAATATTGTAAATCAACTATACTTCAGTTTAAAAAAAAAATAAGAACAGCTGAGAAAGGGGGTGTGGCTGAGGTTTCAAGAGCGTTTTTCATAATATCAAATGAGTGAATTACATGTGTGACATGGACATAAAATTTTTTTAAAAAACACTTAGAAAAATATACTGCTTTGAAAGTTCACATAATAAATGATGTTTTAATTCCATGTTTTATTACTGTTAGCAGATGATATTACAGTCATTTTTGGTTTGTTTTTAGCTTTATGGGACAATAACCTGTTAGCTGTTATTGACAGGTTAAAATAATAAACCCTAGCCTCCCCTGAAAATTATCTACTTTTACTTAATTTTAGTAAAAACAAAGCCTGGGAAAGTCTTCATTATTACTTGTCTCCACTGAAAGAGTGGAGGGCAGGGCGGGGAGGACTTGTCAATGAAAGAGGAAAATTTTAAGGTAAACAAAAAGGAAGATTTTTTTAAAACTATACTGTAATGCTTAAGTCTAGTGAAACCTTATAAATTTCACTAACTGAGGAGGAAGGTGTCTAAATTATTAGAAAGTTCAAATTAAAACTGTAATTTTTAAAAAAAACTATTAAAACTGTTGTCAGAGTATTGCCAGATGTGAACTTTAGCAGGACCTATTTCAAAAATGGGGTAAAGATCACTTTTATAATTGTTAAAAAATTATTAAAGAAGAAAGTATATGAATGGCCAGTGCCCCATAGTCAAGCTTGTTTGGGGTGAGAAGGCCCAGAATTGGCTTGGCACTTGGGGATTAGCTGACTGAATGTACTACATTTTTGGTCAAGTGGACCATATACAAGGACATATAAGTTATCCAGATTTGGCAGGAGCTCCTGGGAAGGAACAGCTCCATCATGAGCCTGGAAGTTTATTTCAATATAGTTAATACATTATTATGTAAAATGGAGGTTGCCAAAATGATTTAAAAAGGATAGTTTCTAAATAGCTTGAGCATGTACTGTGTAGAGCACACAGTTGGGGATTAAGATGAATCCCCAACTTTGTGAAGCCCACAGTCTAGTAGAAGAGATAAGCTATTTACTGTGATGCAGAGTGAAAAGAATGGATTCCATGAGAGAGAGATGAAATGCTACAGGAGTTCAGAGGATGAAGAGAGAGAGATCCCAGCTTGTGAAATTCAGGGAAGTTTTTCTGGAGGAAATAGCATCTGGATATGGATACCCTAGTCTAATTCAGTGAATTTACTAAAAGTCCTAAATGTTAGTGTTGTTATAGTGTTAATGGTATTAAGGTTAGGTTTATTTATCTCATTGGCTTGGACCATTTCCATTCTGTTCTAAGACATAAAAATGTACCTTAATCTTCTCCAGTTCAGTTGCTCAGTTGTGTCTGACTCTTTGCGACCCCATGGACTTCAGCACACCACACTTCCCTGTCCATCACCAACTCCCAGAGCTTACTCAAACTCATGTCCATCAAGTCGGTGATGCCATCCAGCCATTTCATCCTCTGTTGACCCTTCTTCTCCCGCCTTCAGTCTTTCCCAGCATCAAGGGCTTTTCCAGTGAGTCAGTTCTTCACATCAGGTGGCCAAAATATTGGCATTTCAGCCTCAGCATCAGTCCTTCCAATGAATATTCAGGACTGATTTCCCTTAGGATTGACTGGTTGGATCTCCTAGCAGACCAAGGGACTCTCAAGAGTCTTCTCCAACACCACGGTTCAAATCAGTTCTTCGGCACTTAACTTTCTTTATAGTCGAACTCTCACATCCATACATGACTACTGGTAAAATCATAGCTTTGACTAGATGGACCTTTGTCAGAAAAGTAATGTCTCTGGGTTTTATTATGCTGTCTAGGTTGGTCATAGCTTTTCTTCCCAGGGGCAATCACCTTTTCCTTTCATGGCTACAGGCACCATCTATAGTGATTTTGGAATCCAAAAATATAAAATCTCTTACTGTTTCCATTTTTTTCTCCATCTATTTGCCATGAAATGATGGGACTGTATGCCATGATCTTAGTTTTCTGAATGGTGAGTTTTAAGCCAACTTTTTCACTCTCCTGTTTCACTTTCATCAAGAGGCTCTTTAGTTCTTCTTCACTTTTGGCATAAGGATGGTGTCATCGGTGCATATCTGACATTGTTGATATTTCTCCCAGCAATCTTGATTCCAGCTTGTGCTTCATCCAGCCCATCATTTCACATGATTTACTCTGCAAATAAGTTAAATAAACAGGGTGACAGTATACAGCCATGACATACTCCTTTCCTGATTTGGAACCAGTCTGTTGTTGCATGTCAAGTTCTAACTGTTGCTTCTTGACCTGCATACAGATTTCTCAGGAGGCAGGTCAGGTGGTCTGGTATTCCATCTCTTGAAGAATTGTCCACAGTTGATTGTGATCCACACAGTCAAAGGCTTTGGAGTAGTCAATAAAGCAGAACTCTCTTGCTTTTTCAATGATCCAACGGATGTTGGCAATTTGATCTCTGGTTCCTGTCCTTTTCTAAATCCAGCTTGAATATCTGGAAGTTAACAGTTCACATATGATTAAAGCCTGGCTTGGAAAATTTTGAGCATTACTTTGCTAGCATGTGAGATGAGTTCAATTGTGCAGTGGTTTGAACATTCTTTGGCATTGCGTTTCTTTGGGATTGGAATGAAAACTGACCTTTTCCAGGCCTGTGGCCACTGCTGAGTTCTCCAAATTTGCTGGCATATTGAGTGCAGCACTTTTACAGCATTATCTTTTAGGATTTTGAAATAGCTCAACTGGAAACCCATCACCTCCACTACCTTTGTTCATAGTGATGCTTCCTAAGGCCCTCTTGCCTTTGCATTCCAGGATGTGTGGCTCTAGGTGAGTAATCACACCATTGTGGTTATCTGGGTCATGAAGATCTTTTTTGCATAGTTCTTCTGTGTATTCTTGCCACCTCTTCTTAATATCTTCCGCTCCTGTTAGGTCCATACCATTTCTGTCCTTTATTGTGCCCATCTTTGCCTGAAATGTTCTCTTGGTATCTCTAGTTTCTTGAAGAGATCTCTAGTCTTTCCCATTTTAACGTTTTCCTCTATTTCTTTGCATTGATCACTGAGGAAGGCTTTCTTATCTCTCCTTGCTCTTCTTTGGAACTCTGGATTCAAGTGGGTATATCTTTCCTTTTCTCCTTTGCTTTTCACTTCTCTTTGTTTCACAGCTATTTGTAAGGCCTCCTCAGACAGCCATGTTGCCTTTTTGCATTTCTTTTTCTTGAAGTCTTGATCACTACCTCCTGTACAATGTCACAAACCTCCGTCCATAGTTCTTCATGCATTCTGTCTATCAGATCTAATCCCTTAAATCTGTTTGTCATTTCCACTGTATGATTGTAAGGGATTTGATTTAGGTCATACCTGAATGGTCTAGTGGTTTTCCCTACTTTCTTCAATTTAAGTCTGAATTTGGCAATAAGGAGTTCATGATCTGAGCCACAGTCAGCTCCTGGTCTTGTTTTTGCTGCCTGTAGAGAGCTTCTCCATCTTTGGCTGCAAAGAATATGATCAGTCTGATTTCGGTGTTGACCATCTGCTATGACCAGTGCGTTTTCTTGGCAGAACTCTTTTAGCCTTTGCCCTGCTTCATTTTGTACTCCAAAGTCAAATTTGTTGTTACTCCAGATATCTCTTGACTTCCTACTTTTGCACTCCAGTCCCCTATAATAAAAGGACATCTTTTGGGGATGTTAGTTCTAGAAGGTCTTGTAGGTCTTCATAGAACTGTTCAGCTTCTTCAGCATTACTCGTTGGGGCATAGACTTGAATTACTGTGATATTGAATGATTTGCCTTGGAAAGGAACAGAGATCATTCTGTCATTTTTGAGATTGCATCCAAGTACTGCATTCCAGACTTTTCTGTTGACTATAAGCGCTACTTCATTTCCTCTAAGGGATTCTTGCCCACTGTAGTAGTTACAATGGTCATTTGATTTAAATTCACCCATTCCAGTCCATCTTAGTTCCCCGATTCCTAAAATGTCGATGTTCACTCTTGCCATCTCCTGTTTGACTACTTCCAATTTACCTTGATTCACAGACCTAACATTCCAGATTCCTGTGCAGCATTGTTCTTTACAGTGTCGGGCTTTACCTCCATCACCAGTCACATCCACAACTGGATGTTCTTTTTGCTTTGGCTGTGTCTCTTCATTCTGGAGTTGTTTCTCCACTATTCTCCAGTAGCATATCGGGCACCTTCCAAGCTGGGGAATTCATCTTTCAGTGTCCTATCTTTTCGCCTTTTCATACTGTTCATGGGGTTCTCAAGGCAAGAATACTGAAGTGGTTTGCCATTCCCTTCTCCAGTGGACCAAGTTTTGTCAGAACCCTCCACCATGACCCATCCGTCTTGGGTGGCCCTACATGGTATGGCTCATAGTTTCATTGAGTTAGACAAGACTGTGGTCCATGTGAATCTTCTCTATTTTACAAATAGAAGCTTTTGGTCCTTGGGGAATCCAGTAAGGGAGGCTAGATGGCTAGATCATAAATCCATTATTTCTGTCAAACCCAAGCTCTCTGGTTGTCTAATCTTGATGATCAAGAGTAAGTGAAATTGGCTTAACAGAACTTTCCTTCCTAGAGAGTATAAAAGAAAATATCAGGCTGCTCTGCTTATATTATTTCCAATTCTAAGTTGATAGAGCTCATGCTAGTAAAGTAAAGGGTTAGATGGATAGTTCCCATTGTTTTTTGCAGGTTTTAAGTCACACTTTAAGCAGACAGTCTTATCTGACAGCCTGATTCATACCTTATCTTCTCTTTTACCACTTTAGGCTCCAAAATTATAATCTCCAGCTCCCAAACCTATACCTAATAAAGATGAAATATTAAAATAAGCACATGCAGAGAGATTTATGAATCCCTCTCAAGTTTCTTTGCCTGGCACTATCCTCCATTGGCCTTTATTTAACAAATGGTAGCATTAAATAAGTATTTATTGAATGAATAAACAAATAAGTGAATGAATAATCAAATGAAGGGATTTTTGCTAGTCTGCTTTGCCTGCTTCTCAAGTAGAAACTGTGCTCTCTTGCCTGAAGGCTATCTCTTTCCTGGCCCTTGGCTTCTCAAGGATGCATGCAAAAGGACCTGACGGCTGGTTCCTCAGCAAGACTCAGATCTCTCCCAGACCTGTAGCCTCTTAATTCCTCTAGCTTGTAACACCTAAAAACCTTTGGAGTTCTGGGGAAAATCCCATCACCTCCCCTGACAAAGGGGAGAACCCCATTAAGAGTATAGATCATTTTACCATATCACAGGATGAAAGTCTCTTGATTATAGACTGTAGGCATTTTGAGGGGGTGCTCTCTTATTCACCACTTCACCCTTAAGCCCTATTTTAGTACCTCCACATATGAGCTGTTTATTTAAATCCTGAAAATTCCTTAGAAGTCCCACCTTCATCCCAACAGATTTAGCTTGGAAAATAACTTTTCTGGCTACTTACCTTCAGAATGGCATTTGTTTTTTTGTTTGTTTTTGGATGCCCAAGAGGGTCAGAGAAATCTTTGAAGGTTAGGATTTGCACTGTTACTAGAACTTACTTTGTTTCTTTCTGACCCTGATCAGTAATATGTGTCTCAGATATCATTCCAGGGGGAATCAAGAGCCTTCCTAGGTTAATGATCTAATATTATGAGTCTTTTCAAAGTTTAGATATTATATTGTATAATTCCATATATGTTTAAATGTAGAATATTATGAAAATGAAATTATAGCAGAACACACTTTTGGAATCTCATTAAAAGCTTTTTCTGAAGCATTTCTTCTTTTACTTTCTAGGTTTTTCTCCATACCTTCATTAAGATTGAGCAGTCATATCATTGAGGGAGAATGTTTCTTCTCCCCCAGCTTTAGGTGCTGACGGTTTCTTGGGTTCAGTGCTGCAAATATTTGAATAGAAATCAAAGCACTTATCAATATAGCAAGAAACCATTCTCCTTTCTACTTCATTTAACCACCACAGATATTAATAAAAGTAAAGGGATCTGGCCAGTGGCACATATAAATTTGCAGGATGAGTTCAACAGGTATTTCCCCTCCACCTTTAATGTCTTCTGAGATCAGGTCCTGTTGCATCTCCATCCTTTGTAATTATTCACATCAATTGTCAAGATACAGATATAAATTGTAAAACAAATATACCAATGTGATCCCTTTTTGTAATTAGTATGTTTATGTGTATGCAAAAAATCGGGGGGGTAAATGCACTCTAAATTACACATGTTCTTGTAGAAGTAAGACTGAGACCCAGATATTCAGGTACTCCTGATAAATACAGTCCTCCCCAGCCGCCAAAGCAGGAGTAAAAGGAGCTCCCAGAACTCAGATTGCTTCTGTTCAGCCCGTGGTTCCCCTCATAGACCTGCCTAGCACACAGCTTCGTCATTCTCTGCCTTATGGCAATCAGGACTAATCTAATAGCCCTTCATCCCTGTCTTCATCAGTCACCACAGAAGTCTAGGAGTTCACATAACCACTCACCTCCTCACCCTATTCTTGTATATCCTGTTTCTGTGTCCAGCCCTGAAATCTTTCACTGTGCACTCTTGATCATTCACTGGCAAAATGTCCTAGGTCATCAAACTCTTCTAAACATTCCCTTTACCCTTTTGTTCTGTCTGAAACCCATCTCTCCCTAAGGGTGTGTGCTAAGTTGCTTCAGGTGGTGTCCGACTCTTTGTGGCCCCATGGACTATAACCCACTAGGCTCCTCTTTCCATGGGATTCTTCAGGCGAGAATACTAGAATGGGTTGCCGTGCCCTCCTCCAGGGGATCTTTCTGACCCAGGGACTGAATTCACATCTCCTATGTCTCCTGCCTTGGCAGACAGGTTCTTTACCCCTGGCACCACCTGGGAAGCCCAAGAGTACTACAGCCATGTGAAATGGTGACTCTCTTCTTTCCCATTCTACCCCCTATTTCACTGCTCTGGAGGAAGCAGTAAATGTTCTTGTGTTTCATTGCAACGTCCAAACTATCCTTTCTCCCACTTCTCTGAAACTACCATCCCCCAACTTTGAGCTAATGTCGTCAGACTCACTACCCAGCTTGCTTAGTTGCTCAGTCGTATCTGACTCTTTGCGACCCCATGGACTGTAGTGCACCAGGCTCCTCTGTCCGCGGGATTTTCCAGGCAAGAATCTGGAGCATGTAGCCATGCCCTCCTTCAGGAGATCTTCCCAACCCAAGGCTCAAACCCAGGCCTCCGGCATTGCAGGCAAATTCTTTACCATCTGAGCCACAAGGGAAGCCCTGCCCTTCCTTGATTGTAGTCATCTGCCACCCCCAGGTCCCTTCCTTGATGATTTTAGCTCCTGGCTGTATGACACTTTTCAATACTACTTGCCAGGATTCTCTTGAGTTTTCACTAGATGAGGCATCCAATCCATGAGCTTCTCAGTTCTTTGATCTCTCCTCCAGTGAGCTTGTCGTCTGCCCTTCTGTAGCTAGTCATTCTCTGGTCCTGTTCTTATGTCAGTGGCTTTAAAAGTGTAGTTCCCAACTAACAGCATTGGCATCACCTGGGAATTGGATAGAAATACATATTCTCAGGTCCCGGCCCCTTTCTCCCTTGCAGGCATCAGTTTTTTCCCTTTGATCGTTCGGTCAACTGATAAACATGCACAATTCTCCCCTCCTTAAAACCAGGCATTCAAAAGACATTTTGGCATGCAGGAGATACAGCTCCATCAGCTTTTATATTTGCAACATAAAGATCATCCCTAGGGTCCTTGACCATCAATTTTAGCCTTCTCTTTTGACATCTCTTAATTCACCCCAAATTACTGAGAAACCATACACATGCTTACCCCCCACAAAGGCACTGGGGCAAGGTATTTGGGGGGGGCAAGGTATTTTACAGTACTGCCACTGTGTATTCACTGATATTCAACATGGCAGTGTCAGTCGATTAGAAACCCTCTATTCCTTCTAACTTCAGCTGTCTGACATATTTATGAGCCCCAACTGAATTTCTTATGCTGTATAATGAGCAGTCTCTACTTGAAGTAATTACTGAGGAAGAAGAAAGGCAGACTAAGAAGTACAGCACTCTAGGAACCAGAAGTTGTAGAGATCCAAGATTTACCATATGTAATAATTTTAGGTTCTTAATTATCTCTCCCTGCCCCAGATCCCAGAAGAACATCTACTCCCAAGTATTAGGAACACTGAGAGGTAAAAATACTAGATTTGTGGGTTCTTTCTCTTACGAGTCATGAAATGTGTTCCTATCATTTCAATGCAGTTGAAGCAAGACACAGAAATGCTTATTAGATCTGCTCCTGTTTTCTGTATGATTCATGTAAACAGAATCATACAATATGTGGTCTTTTGTGTCTGGCTTCTTTCACTTAGCAAATCCTTTAAAGGTTTATCATGTAGTATGTGTCAGTATTTCATTCCTTTTTATGGTTAAATAATGTCCCATTGTAGGAATATACCACGTTCTGTTTATCCATCAATCAACTGATGGCCATTTGGGTTGTTTCCACTTTTTGTCTACTATGAATAACACTACTATGAACATTCACATACAAGTTTTCATGTAGACAGAAAGGCTTTTGATTTAGCATTTTCAAGTTTTTCAAAACAGCCAGCTTCCTTTTTAAAATCAGAAGTACCCTCTTCATGTAGCAGAACTTCCTCTTTAATATGTGACTTTTTTCTCCTATAACATCTTATGAGCAAAATCTTTTTATGTGAATTTAGAGTCACTCTGCTGCTTTCCGGACCTGGTTCTGATCTTCACCTCATCACAGGTCCTCACAGCTGAGCTGATTTCCAGGCTTGCTGTGCTTTACTCAGATGTTGATGGTTTTGCTGCATTGTTTATTCCAGCCAGGTCTTAACTCTGAGACCTTGGTGGATGCTGTTCTCTCAGTCTCCAAAGTCATCTTCATTTGAGGCTGGTATGACTTTACATGTTGGTTTGTAAAATAAAAGCTAGACTTATTTTAGGACAAAATGTTGCATACACAACATTAACTATTTAGCAGTTTTATACAATTCAAAATAAGTGATTTACATCTTCAGCAGGTATTCAGAATTTTCTCTAGTTTGTGTAAACAACCCATTTTTCTTTTCTTAAAACATCCAATAGAACTGGTGGGGAAGGGCAAAGAGTTGTGAAAGGATTTGGAAAGCTCTGGAAAATCCATCCTGAGTTTCAAACTAAACTTCCTAAAGTGAATTCTACAAAAACAGAATATGTTGGTGTTATGTACAATTTTATCCTCTGTCTCCTCCCACTGTCACCTTCCTTCAGGATGCAAGCTCTTTCTGGACTCACTCCTCAGTTCTGCAGGTCATTTTAGGACATGATGAAGGAATATATTTTCTCATTTGATTTACTGGAGGCTACCCTAAAACAATTCTTTAGTTTTTAGAGTCATTTCAGAGAGACCAGCCTCTCTTCTATGTACTCCTGCCAGGGAGCCTGTAAAAACCCTGTAACTCAAGAACCCACCACCAAACTTGTTATCTTTGAGGTTATGCTCCTTACTCAAGCATGTTTGCTCTGGGGGAACATATATAGAATGATAAGATAGGAAAGGAACCCCAGTTGAGGCAGCTGGATCTTGAGGTAGCACCTGATCTATCCCAGTAATTCTCACAACAAGAGAGCACCAGTCTTTCTCATCCTCTAGTGAAATTCCTTATGTTTGACCTTTTCCCAGTAAAGAAGAGGTCACTCTAAAAGCCTTGTTCTTTGCTGCTGTGTTCTAGTTATCATATACTTCTTGAAACCAGCTCACATTCTCATATTCTTTCTAGAACCAAGCAGGTATACTGACATAGAAACACAAGTTAATAAAATAAAGGCAAATAAATTTCAAAATAGTCTTTCTTCATCAGTAACTCATTGCCACAGACCATTTCTTCCCTAACTCCCTTTAGGGGACCTGGCCTTTTCTCCCTCTGAATTTTTGGGAAAGCACTTGGATAAATAAAAACTTAGAGCTTATTTCGCCATCAAAAGATGTGGAGAAATGTTTTCTTCTTGCCTAAGAGGAATAGCAGGACAGGCTTTTAACCACTGTTCTGACTTTGAAACTCAAAAGATTTATGAGAAGTGAATGAAATGAAAGTATTCATTGTCCTTTGTTCCAAACCAAGATTGTGCGAGGTGCAATGAAGAAAGGATCACTTCTTTATCTTCTTCATATCCTCAGCACTCAGCAAAGTAACTGCATATAAAAAACATCAGAAAAATATTTGTTGAATGACTTTAAAATTGACCATACCCTCAAGAGTTTAGACACTGTTGGAAAATATTGTCAGATTATAAAATATTACAGTAGAAGCCCATTTACCTGAACATGATTGGGATGTGGGTAGTTACTTAGTAGGACATCATAGACTCTATGTATTGTAAAATGTGTATGTTAAACATTTTATTTTAACTCAGACATCAAGTATTCAGATCTTTTAATGTAGTGCCAAAGTCTTTTCTTTGGAAATAAGTGTCATAGTTGGAAATTGAAGTCTCATGACATCTTTCTTTAATAAATCATACTTAGTACATTTGTTCCCTTATTTCCAGGAACTTAAGTCAGTAGTAAAACAGTTTGAATGTAGTTACCTTCTAGATTTTAATGTTTTTTTTCTTTTATCACACCAATAAATTTTACAGTGACAAAATTTCAGTAGTTTTTTGCCTTTTATAAGTCTTTATAAAATATTTAGAGTCTTCCCCTCAATTCTAAAAATATCAACTTTTTTCCACACTCAATAGTTTATTTTTTTTCATTAGTTTATGAATTGAATAATTACTGTGAAAAGTACAACCAGCATAAACAAGTGGGGATGAGTACAACTAGCTCTTAGTAAACATTAAACTCAGCTACTGAGATAAGGTTATTGATATTTCTCCCGGCAATCTTGATTCCAGCTTGTGCTTCTTCCAGCCCCAGTGTTTCTCATGATGTACTCTGCATAGAAGTTAAATAAGCAGGGTGACAATATACAGCCTTGACGTACTCCTTTTCCTATTTGGAACCAATCTGTTGTTCCATGTCCAGTTCTAACTGTTGCTTCCTGACCTGCATACAGGTTTCTCGAGAGGCAGATCAGGTGGTGTGGTATTCCCATCTCTTTCAGAATTTTCCACAGTTTATTGTGATCCACACAGTCGAAGGCTTTAGCGTAGTCAATAAAGCAGAAATAGATGTTTTTCTGGAACTCTCTTGCTGTTTTGATAATCCAGCAGATATTGGCAATTTGATCTCTGGTTCCTCTGCCTTTTCTAAAACCGGCTTGAACATCTGGAAGTTCTCGGTTCACGTATTGCTGAAGCCTGGCTTGGAGAATTTTGATCATTACTTTACTAGCGTGTGAGATGAGTGCAATTGTGCAGTAGTTTGAGCATTCTTTGGCATTGCCTTTCTTAGGGATTGGAATAAAAACTGACCTTTTCCAGTCCTGTGGCCACTGCTGAGTTTGAAACTGGTGCTGAAGCTGAAGCTCCAATACTTTGGCCACCTTATGCGAAGAGTAGACTCATTGGAAAAGACCCTGATGCTGGGAGGGATTGGGGGCAGGAGGAGAAGGGGACAACAGAGGATGAGATGGCTGGATGGCATCACCGACTCGATGTGCATGAGTTTGAGTAAACTCCGGGAGTTTGTGATGGACAGGGAGGCCTGGCGTGTTGTGATTCATGGGGTCACAAAGAGTCGGACACGACTGAGCGACTGAACTGAACTGAACTGAACTGAGATAAGACACATGAGAGCATAACAGAAACTAAACTATTTAGCCATGAATCAGTGTGTCCAGGGCATTGGTGGTTTTCTTTTATAGATGAAATGGAAAGAGAGCATTGGCTCATCCAGAGAATAAATGGAATCATTAAAGAAAGATTCTATAATATTTTATTAAGAGGATTGCAGTAAGGGGGCTTAAATAGGTAATCCTTTATGAAATAAGTAAAATTTGAGTTGAATTTTGAAGGATGGTTGACATGTATATAATTTGAGAAGGAGTGTTCTCAGGAAGGGGATGAAAAGCCACCCCCCAAAGCCACAGATTGATATTGGGAAGGGGAGAAATACAGCAAAGATGTGATTTAATTGAAAAAGCATTATTTCACAAGTCTAAAAACCCAGTTGCATTTATAACAAACTTATTAAATGTTTTAATTTGGAGGTACATAATGAAGGAGGAATTAGAGTATTACAAACAAGAGTGTAGGGAAAGCCACCTAGCTTAAAGAGTCAGCCTGAAATGAGGAAGACGGTGGGAGGGTCAAAGGAAAGGCCCAGGTTAAAGCATCAGCCTGGTGGTTTCAGTGTAATCTTTTCAATCAGAGTATATACTAAAAACTTTCAGGTAAGATTTTATATGAGTGGAGAATTCTACAGCTTAAGAAATTTGAAAACTATGGCTTTAGATATATAAGCCAAATAGACATGTTACAAAATGTTGTCAAAACTGAAGAATTTAATTCCCACTAATTAGACAAAGGTTCAGCAGAAGAGAATCATAAGCTCTTTTTGGTTTAGGGGGTTTATTTGGTAATATTTGACTCATACTTTCAATTAATAGAAAATCAATATGGATTTAAATATGGGTGATTGAAAACAAATATTGAATTCTGAATATTAAACATGAGCAAGTACTTGATTCACTTTAAATAAGTAAGGCATCTATTCAATATATGATAAAATAATAGAATATTTTTTAAATCTGAGAATTCTTCAAAGCTTCTTAAGAAAAATGAGTCTCACAAATTCAAGATCTGTTATCTCATTGCTGTGTGATCATCTTTTCTACCTTTACTATAGCCAAATTTCATTCACTTCTCTGCATCTAAATCTGCTTTCTTTTGGAATTCCATCACTTTCTTTGACAATAAATTTTCAAATGTATCCAGATTCAGAATCACTTCAGAAAAGTATATTTGATCACTAAGATAGTCTTCTGCAAACAAACCAAAAAATTTTTTTCATTTTAACATCTGAGACTTAACAAATCTCTTTGTATATTCGCATTTGAGGATAAAAGTGTTTTTCTCCATATTTTTCTCCATACATCCTGTGGATATATCTAGAGGGTGTTGGATGTTTGCTTCCCTTCTAATACAGAAATTTTTTTTTAATTAAAATGATAGTTTCACATTTGAAGTGCAGCATGGTTTTGTTTTTTTTCCATAAAATATTAAGTAGCAAAATCAAAAACCCTCTACACATTCTCTTCTAGCTTGAGCAGGAACTGTTTTATGTGGGTTGACACCTCACATACTCTCGAGTTTAAGAAGTTAGCTTTATCTGAGAAGTCACTATTTTTAGGTCCAGCTGTAATGTTTCTAACTTTGGTGTGCAGAGTAGTGGGTGCTTCCTTTCCCAGAAGGCTCTGTATTCTCTACATGGGCAGGTCAATTTGACATAAAGCTACCTACGAGAAGCAGCAGGCCCATTGCAGCCCGTTTCTTACTTGAAAATTATGAGCAGGTCTTGGGAGTCACAGGCTTTACTTGGGAACCAGCTGCATGTCAGTACAAGCATGGATTGTGGTCCCTGGAGGCTGGGAGAGCACAATGTTTGAACTTAATTTCTTTGGGAGATAAAGAAGAAAAAAATACCTTTCTACCCGACAAGATTGACAACGTATTAACTCTGACTATCTTCAGAAGTGTGCTGGACAGTTGCTAAGTAAACATCCACTTTTCAAAGATGATGATCAAGGAAACATCTCTACGAAGGGACCCGGATTTAAGGGGAGAGTTAGCTTTCCTGGCAAGGGGCTGTGATTTTGTTCTCCCGTCACGGTTTAAGAAGCGGCTGAAGTCATTTCAGCAGACACAGGTTTGAAACTTGGGTGTTTCTTTTAAAATATTTTTATTACTAATAAAACCACCCAGTGAACTAACTTACAAATAATTTTACAGCTCACTTGATATTAGATCAAGGAATTAATCTGTGTCCTCTATTCAGCTATTTCCAGAAAGCTATTTGTAGAGAGATTCCAACAGGTTTAAAAATAGACCTTTTGGACCTGAAGTACAGTACTCACATTTTTCTCTTGTAGAGAGAGAATCCAGTTTTAGAGACAATAAATACAACTTAACAAATATTTTGCAATTTAGAATTTTTCATAAAAATATCTTTGAGAAATTAGAATTTCCATATTAAAAGCTTGTTTGCACTTTGAATCAGTAGACTAAATTTGTTTTAACATGCATACATCTGTAATTAATCTTTTTTAAAAAGGAATATTGATCCTAATAATCATGATTTTTTGAAAAGACTATTTTGACATGTATCAGCAGTTGTGTGTGTATGATATATTGTGTATAGGTAATAAAGCATGGCAGTTACTTCTGGGTTGTGAAAGAATGTCTTCCTTCAGCTGTGAGGTTGAGTCATTTCTGTCTGCAGAGACCATGCTTACTTGCTCACAACCATAGGGCCAGTATCTCATGAAACAAGTTGCCTAGCATTGAATACAGTACAAATTGGGAGCCATATCATGACAGACATCCAGAATCCAGCAAGAAACCACAGTTTCATAGTTATTCTGACCTACAGTAATTTCAAATTATTTGACTGAACCATGTGAAATTGCTTTTTTAAAAACAGGTAAAAAATGGTCAAATATTGGAAAAATGCTACAATAACATAACAGTGTTAGGGTACTGTTCAGAATGAATATCTAAATGATACTGTAAGGTAACGGAGAGCTGAGATACTTGGCACAGCTAATTCTCTTTATCTCTTTTAATTCTCTTGTAATCCTAGATTTGAATGAAAAAGTTTTATCAAAGTGGGCAGATGCTAAACTTAGTAAATCTGACAAACTTTATGTTTCGGGTTTATTCTATAATGTTGTAAAGTGTCAGTTTTATTAAACTCCTTTAAGGTTTAAATTATATGTCTCCTATTGAACTCAGTGAAAAGTAAATCATTATACCTGAAAAATTCAGAATAAATGCATTCTCTTTCTTTTCCCTTTAAATATTAAAATCAGTTTTATTAAATATGGAATTACACAGTGAATTAATAAATACTTGCTATTAGTGAACTGTTCTATGTTAAGTACACCGAGAAAAGCAAGGTAGGCTATTATATAATTGAATATTTTCCTGTTCAAATTAAAACTTTGACAGCCTGGGTTTGTTCTGAATGTCACTTACTCCGGTCAAAGCAAAAGCAAAAAGAATGAAAGCCTTGCTGTAAACCTTCTGCAGTAGTGTGTGTTCACTATACTTGAGTTTCATCTCCATTGGGACTGTGACCTTAATCCTATGGTTATAACTACCCTGAAGTTATCCATAACTGCCCTGGCTGTCACACTATGGGCAACATTTTGGGGAAACAAGAATTTTGACAATCGTATGCTTGTAGTCTCACAAATCTCTTTAGAATTTTAGAATAATAGAAAGGAAATGACACTGAATACAAATGACCTAAGTAAAGCTGCTAAAGAATTATATGCCTTATTTTAGAAATTTAAGAACAGTTTCTTCTGTTATTAACTCATAGGACTGTGTAATAGTAGTTGCGGGTTTAGCACCAAGGCAGAGAGAAATATTACTTAGAATAGATTATCAGTTTGTTGACTTGAAAGTAGTGTGTAAACTTTAAATTGCTTTACAAGTGTAAATTATTATTTTATTTGTTATTGAAGCTGAAAGACCATGCCAAGTTATGTTTAATCTTTTGAGAACCCCATCCTTTGGCATCTCTGCCCAGCACAGCTTTGAGCCATTTCCCTGCATTACATCTTGTAATTTCCTTTAACCCTCACAACAGCCTTCCAAGAAGAAGGGGTTATAATCTATTTTATTACTGAAATTCTGAAAGGTTAAGTAACTGTCGTGAGGTCACAGAGCTAGTAACCCATCACTGTTTTTTGTTAAGTTTTTCGTATTTTATTGGCATCACTTCCCTCTGCCACTTCTTCCTTGACTGTTGCTTTATGTGGGTAATATCCTTTTACTGCAGCAACGGTCAGGTGTGACAACTGACCTTCATATCCTCAATAGTGTTAATATATGAGCAGACTCCACTCTGTGTTAATGTCAGATATTAACATGAAAAATGGGCCATGTTTAATAAAAGTAGGAGATTATATCATATTTATCACATATTTATGTGAATGAAGCCTATCTTCCTGTAATACTCATGCTTTTCAAAGGTAGCTAAAAATTTTACCCTGAATTTAAAAATCATATTATAAGTCCATGTGTCAGAAGGGAATATGATATTCAGATCTGCTTTGTACTGATAAACCATTGTTCAGACTTTAGGAATGGCATTAGGATACAGTTTAAGAAAGATGAACAGTAGAGTAATATTTTGAGTTCACAGGGAATTTAAAATAAATTTAGCTAGTCAACAGTCATATCCATTTTTCATACTTTATGTAGCATCTAGTAGTACCATGCTCATGAGCTTTGATAGATAATTTGGTCAAAATTAAGAATAGAAATTAATCTCTGAAAATCTTCGTGAAATCTATTTTGCTTTTTCTGCTAGGAGTCTCAGAACTAAATTTAGTCTTCATTGGTAAACTAAACTTCTACCTGAATAGTAATGTATCTCCCCTCCCCTTTCCCTAAATCATGGATAATCTTAGTCTCCCCATTGCCCCCCACTTTTTTTATACTGTCCTTTCTATGTCTCTTCATGGTTTACCACATCAGATCCTTTTTGGGAAAAGGGATGATATAAACTATTAATGAATTAATAAACTGTAAAGAGGATTTGGCCATGGTGAAGTTAATGACTATGATCTCTGCCTATTGGAGTCTACCAGGAATGGGAGAAATGTGCATCTCAGAAAAAATAGCATGCCCCTGGTTGAAAGTAAATCAGCCTGGGAGAAGATATTCTAAAACTAAAATGCTTTAATTTTCTTAACAAAGACTTTCTCTGCTCAGTCACTTGCAATGATTCTTCCTAGACAAAGCCAAACCAAGGAAGAAGGTAGAAGGACCCCCACACACAATACATTTTAGATCTACATATTTAAAAGGAACTCATTCTATCTGCCTTTTGAAGGACAGGTGAAAATAACAGAAAGGCCAAAAACAGTCTCCAAGAAGCATTTACTAATCTAGGTCCAATAGACTGAGAATTCACCTGGAGATCCTTAATATGTCAGCTGACATCACTCTTCCACATCACTCGTAGAAAATGTACTGCAGGATTTTTTTAAGCACAGATCTGTGTAAATTCAGGTAGTGACAGATAAGAAATGTATTGATTGATTCAGCGTAGGAAAGCATTCCCTCAGAGCTTGCCTGCCCCCTCGAGTAGAGTGAGCACTTCATCTGTACTGCTTCTAATTATGTTTCTTTTTAATATTTATACCCAACTTCCTATTACTGGTGAGGATTTTCTAGTAATACAAACTGTTTAGAACTTTTATGTCTCATATTTTCCTTACAGATTCAAAATAAAACAGAAAAGAAACCTGGAACACCACTTCCACCTCCAGCCCCCTTTCCAAGTAGTCCCCGACCTCCCTCCCCTGTTCCTCATGTGAATAATGTTGTGAGTGCAACATTATCCATCAACATTCCACAGTTCTACTTTCCTGAAGGACTCCCCGATGCCTGCAGTAATCATGAACAGACTCTAAGCAGAATTGAAGCTGCTTTCATGGATATTGAAGATCAGAAAGCAGACGTTTATGAAATGGGAAAAATTGCAAAGGTAATGTAACTACTAAATGATGTATAATCTCCCTTTCTCTAGCTGTCCCAATCTCCCTCTCTTTACTGCCTCCTTGCTCTCTATTTTTAAGCATGCATAGGTTTTTTTTCCATATTGAAAAAAATATATTTGATACTGATGTACTAGCTGTGGTACAGTTTGAAAAAAACCTTAGTGGTCTCCCAGTCCAACCTCCCATTTAATATAGGAATTCCATTCATGGCATCACCAAAACATAAATTTCCTGCTTGAGTGCCTTCAGTGGCAGAAGACTCACTCCCTTGCCAAGTAGCCTGTTCCATCATTAAATAGCTTTACTTGTTAGAAAAAATCCCCTTGTTGAATACAAATCTCTTTTTTTATTCTCATTCATTGATCATAATTCCTTGCCCTGAAGCCAGACAAGGAACTATTAGGCCAACTTAATGCTGGGATTCTTCTCAGAAATAGATGGATTTGTTATTGCTAGTCTTTGATACTTTTCAATACATCCAGCTGCTTCTAATTTAAGCTCTTAGTCCCTAACCCTTGGACTACTGTAGCACCTTCGGTAACTGGATTCTACATTTCCAGCCGCCTCCTAGAACAGTTAATACTGAGCGTAACCACCAGTTTATATTTGATCATGTCATTCCCCAGCTCAGCAAAATGCAGGGATTCCTACTGTCTATAGCAGCAGTCCCCAACCTGTTTGGCACCAGGGACCAGTTTCACACAGAAGACAGTTTTTCCATGGACCAAGGGGGTGAGGGAGGGGTGGTTTAGGCAATAACGCACAGTGGTGGGGAGCCGCAGATGGAGGTTTGCTCGCCTGCTGCTCACCGCCTGCTCTGCAGCCCAGTTCCTAACAGGCTAAGGACCAGTACCAGTGTTTGGGGACCCCTGAACTATAGGAGTGCTTTGTTTCGTTTGGGTCCTGTTTTGATCGTGCACGTACACTATTCTGAAGAGTCAGATCCAACCTCAGGATTTCGCAGTGGTCTCAAGCTGTGCTTCAAGAAACAGAGGGGTTAGGCATGTGGGCAGGGGGACACCAAGTGGGAGTTCCCAAGACCCCGTGCACCCTTCTACTCGGAACACTACCTCTGTCTTCAGCAAGCATATTTAAAAGTTTGACAACTACCACTTTTGAGGATAAAATCCAAACCACTATTCCCTGTATCCGCCTGACCCACCTGTGCCTGCCTCTGTTTGGGCTTTCATGCTTCTCCCCTCCAAAATGTACTTCTCCTCTCCACTCCCACATCACCATTCTTTAAGGCCCCGCCCTGTGGGTCATGCCCCCTCTGCTTTCCTACTGATAACCCCAGAACATTTGTTACTGCTGTTAATTTCTAAGTAGAGTGATTTTCAAGGAAATGAAAAAGAATTCTTTTTTAATCATCCCCCAGTCTTGCTTTCTTGTTGACACCTTAGGTGTTTCTAGTGAAAAACAAACTCTTTCATTCTAGTAATAAGATGTCTCACCTATTTCCACTCTACTGTAACATGAGGAAACTGATATCCCACAAGTATGTACCTGAGGTCATATTTTGTCCATGTCAGGAGACATGTCCTCTGACTCCTGCATCATGCTGTTTCTACCTTATCTCCCCTGAAGTGGGCTAACGTAAAATCAGCTACTTCTACTAAGCATTACCCACTCAAATAAATTATAAGTTCTTTCAGGGCATTTGCAATTTTTTACCCCAAGCTTTGAAAGGTGACTATTTTATTATGAATCAAGGTGGTAAATTATCTGAATGGGCTGGAATGTTGAACCTAAATCCAAGAGAGAGAATTTAGCAGAGATGAATGAAATCTGCATTTGGAGATAACGTGTTAATCACATAAATGCCAAACAGAGTATGTCTAACATGGCAGCGGTTTGTGTAAGAGAGACAGGAGGCCTCGTGGACTAGTTTGAGCAAACAAGCAGGGGAAACTGCAGACTGAGCCCCATGGTAGTTCCCTCGTGCTCTGCTGGGCTCCCCACATCTGGAGAGCCAATCCAAGGGATCAGTGCCTCACTGTCAGAGACCTGCAGCCTGCTCTGTCTTGAAGGTCTCAGGTCAACCTTCCTCCTCTTGAATATTCCCAGCCCCGGCCTGAGGAGCTTTCCTGCGTGCTGCCTCCACCCTCCTGCTCTGGCCCTCCCACCTGGCTCGTGGCAGCCCCCGCTGCCTGTGGCTCAGCGGCCGCCAGCACTCCACAGTGAATGCACAGTGAGAGGACAGCAGGGAGCCTGAGGACTCCACGTGGTCACGGGGAGGGTAGGAGAGAGTGTAGTCAGGTCAGGGAAGCGGTTGGTGCTGGGGAATCAAAGGGAGGACTTTGCTGTTCACAGACTGGGGATCTGTCTGTAGGTGGCATCAGGAAAAACTGCCAGTGTTACAGCTGACAACATAGAGAAGTTTAAAAAGAGAAAACTGGGGCTTCCCCGGTGGCTCAGGGGTAAAGAATCCGCCTGCCAATATACAGGTTCTACCCCTGATCAGGGAAGATCCCATGTGCTCCAGAGCGACTAAGCCTGTGTGCCAAAACTATTTGGCCTTTGCTCGAGAGCCTGAGAGACAGAACTCTTGAAACCACATGCCCTATAGCCCACGCTCACAGCAGGAGCGCCTGCGCTGCTCACTGCAATGAGAAGCCTGTGCGCCGCAACTAGAGAGCAGCCCCTGCCCACAGCAGCCGAGACCCAGGACAGCCAGAGATAAATTTTTAGTTATAAAAAAAGATAGAAAACTTGATAACCATAGTAACAGTCGTTTACATAATTAGTGTTTATACCAAATTATCATGTGGCACAGTAGCCAGTATACACACATATGTCTGATTAACTTGTCTGAATTGTGCTTGACTACAGTCCTAAATTCCATTCAGGGGTGCCAAGCATTTGTGTTCATTCCCTCAGACCGTAATTGTCAGTTTAGGTAGCAAAGTGAACTAACATTGCATGTAAGATGAGGATATGTGTATGATGACCTCACAAGTACTATATTAGCTCATTTTATTGGATTTTATCTCTTTATTCTTAAAATCATTTATTTTAAAAAATTTATTTAATTATGGAATTTATTTAAATTCCATGTAATCCAACTTGTTCTCAGCTGTGGCCAGACTGTTAGTACTCACTAAACCAGCCTTTCCACCACTCTTTGTTCTGCAGACTGTCCTCCCTCCTTGGAGAGATTGATCTCCATTTCTGAGTAAATTCTTAGTGTGTAGTTTGTATTTTTTTCCACAGCTTTATGAAGTGATGGAAAAGAAATGAATAGAGAATGATCTAAGAGGGACAAAAGCAGCATAGGAACAGAAAGGAAAGTATTTGGCACCACTGAGTTTTAGCCTTTGACAGGCTTGAGGGAAAAGGGAGAATTTGAGGGAGAAGGATGAAACTATCTTCTGAACTATACAGAGCGCTCCAGCTCTTCCTGCTAGCTGATGTAGCACCATCTTAACCCTCTTGCCTGTGGCCTGTAAGGTAGCCGCTTGGTTCCTTTATTTCTTTGTCTGCAGAATGAAATAAAAATACCTGCCCTCTTCTGTATGGGGTCGTGTCAGGACTGAATAAAATAACAAGCATGAGACATTTTAAAATGTTAAAGAACCTTACAAATATTGGACGAGCATCTCTTCCTACATATCATTAGACAACTTGCTTTCAGTTCTTTATGTTGTTGGGCCATTTTCAGATGAAATTATAGGTGTTAATCAAGTTTTCTTGGCTCCAGCAATACTGACGCTTACCTTCTCCTCTAAACCTGTTTCCTAAACCCATTTTCAGCATGTCCTATACCTCCTCACTTGTCATTCTGTCTTTTCCTTTGTGAAGAGCCTTGACATGAGCTTGTTCTCTCTTTTGTCATAAAAGTCTCTATTCTGTTGCCCTCAGATTAATATTATTTACTTTTTTTTTAGGTTTGTATTGATCTCCTGGCTCCTTTTATCATAATTCTCTGTTTTTAAGAAGATGCAGGCCAGACATGCATTTATTTTTTAAATAGCGGGAAAGTGTACTATTTTCTCTGATTTCAGAGCAATTTTTATTTTTAACTTATTTTATTTTGGCTGTGCAGGGTCTTCCTTGTGGCATGCAGGCTTTCTCTAGTTGTGGCACTTGGGGGCTTCTTTCGTTGTGGTACATGGGCTTAGTTGCCCCACATCATGTGAGATCTTATTTCCCCAACCAGGGGTCAAACCCAAGTCCCCTACATTGGAAGATGGATTCTCAACCACTGGACCACCAGAGAAGTCCCTACATTTTAAAAAAACAGCCAAAGTGTAATATCTGCAGCCCTTGCCATCCACTGCCCTTCCTGCTTTTGCCTTTGGTATTTTTTCCAAGGGCTTTATACCTTCATGCCAAGGTATACTCGGCTTGGCTACTCGGGGTGTCCCACTACAAGAAAAATAGGTCAGTCCTTTCATACCCACTTCAAAATGTATCTCTTCTGTACCATATCTCTTAGGGTTTTGCCTTTGGGTAATAATAAATTTGTAAATGTTAATCCCATACTCTTTATGAGCTGACATGTACATTTTAACAAAGTCTTCTGAATAAAAATCATAATCCAAGGAAATGAAAGTTGTTTAATAGTGGACGTAGTCCTACAGGATGGTAAGTACACAGGTCCCAAACATGTATCATCTGAGCTGGTGACCACTTCCCAAGGATAAGCTAGACAATTCTTGATCCCTTCCAATTCTGAAAAATCCATAGTGACTCTAATGTTGGGAGCTTCAAGTACTTTGGCAAGCCAGTCCCAGTCCCTCTCTGTATTTTCTCTCTTTGTGGCTCTGCACCCCCACTTCCATAATACAGGCTGCTTTTAATTTTCCCAGCAGTTGCCAATAGCCTATCACATATAAGAGCATTTTCTTGGCAAACTACCATTCCTCATGAAAGGGAGACTTGGGATTGGGGAAAGTGGATTTGACAGTAGCCACCCAAAGTATATTAATTGTGAGCTTTGTACCTTGGCAATCATAATTTACACGATAAACAAAATCCATTTGGTTGCTAAGCAACACCTTTCCCTCATTCTTGACCTCAGTGGAGGTATTTGACCTCTGGACTTAAGAAATTTTAAATTCCACCCTGCTTGCAGAATGTGATTGGGTGGCCCTGGCAGAAGCAATCTCTTATTTCTGCCCTGTACTTACTTACCTCCCTTGGCTTGAACCTCATCATCATGTCCTCATCTCTGACATAAACCCAGCAGTCCTGGGCATTCTCTCAGCTTGACTAACCTCAGGTGAAGTACTGTTCAGGCTTCTGTAGGATCCCCGATGCACAGAGGCCCCACATCAGGAGCAGCTTCACCTCAGCCTAATGTGGACCCACATCTAGTCACCTACCAGAGGAGAAGCTTCCCTTTGTAGAATAAGACTCAACAGTCCTATATCTATTATGATAATAAGAATATCTTTATCCAATAATAAGATGTGACTCTTTGAAGAGCTTCAGATTTGGGAATACGTTTTATGTGTGTATACAAAATTGGGAACATTTGGAAACTATTTTTCAGCTAATATTTAGATATTATTACTTGGAAGAATTTTCCCTCTAGAAAAAAAGCAGGTAAATTTGGTATGAATTCTTTCTTATAAAAGGATAAGAATAATTTTTCTTAATTGAAAGAAAAAGGTTTTTTATTGAGAAGAAAATCATTACCTTTTAGGGTATTGTATTTTAGTTCTTTCTAAGGCTCTTATAATATGTTGTCATTAGTGATATGTTCTAATATATAAATAAATTATAGCATTTTAATTTTTGCCTCCCATCTTTCACCTGAATTGTAACCATTTAAATAGATTTATAGCTGTTTTCTAAAACAGTCCAGACTTTTCTGTTTCTCCTTGAACCTGGGGCTTAATAACACAATAAGCAAAGGAGAAAAGGAGAGCGCAGTTAGAGCGTATTGATACCAAGTTACTGGGCAGAGTAAAGGTGGGTGGCTGTATTTTTCTCCCATAGGAAGGGAGGCCATTTACACAACCATGACATTCAGTCACATCTTTTTCTTCCTAAAAGTAGAAAATACATGATGTAAGAGTGGTAGGAAGGAAGGGAGACTGGTTGCTTTAACTATAAAATTCATGGGAAAGAAACTTCACTATAACTGTACTTTAAGAAAAGGCAATTGGATATTCATCTTCTTCGTGAAACATGTCATCCTCTTGTATTGTTTCCCCTCTGTCTCGCTGAAACATGTCATCTTCTTGTATTGTTTCCCCTCTGTCTTGCTGAATCTACCCCAGCTGATGTATCTGCCTCCATCCCAGTTTTGCTCCCCCAGGTCCTCTTCTGTCCACTGTGGCCTGAAGGGTTAAAGCCACAAAGGCCCTTTCTTTGGCCATGTCGTCTCTTCACTGCCCCTTGGCTCACACTGCATTTGTGTTTTATTTGCAGGCCTGCGGCTGTCCTCTTTATTGGAAAGCCCCCATGTTCAGGGCTGCAGGGGGAGAGAGGACAGGATTTGTGTCAGCACAGTCATTCATCACCATGTGGAGAAAGTAAGTAAGAGAGCAGCTACTCGGGCTGGGCAAGGAATTATCTGGTCCTCGTGACATGTTTTATAAAAGACACTAATTTTACTCATTCATTAATTTCCCCCTTACCCTTTGTTTCAGCAAGAAAAATTAAGTGATTCACAACTTTTTATGCCCACAAAGAAATTCTTTCCCTAAGCTTTTATCTTACATGTCTCTAATCGGTAAAGCAGATCTCCAAAAATACTTGTTTAATAACTATTTGATAGTTTCTTAGTTTCACTTGTTAACAGTTTGAGTCTTAGGATTTGACTCTTGTAGCAGTGACATAAATGCTCCTTTAAGGGAGCAAATCATACATGTCACATGCTTTCATTCTCATCTGATCCAATTTAGAATTGTATCCAGTCGATTTATTAAAAATAACTGAATTCTGGGACTTCCATGGTGGTCCAGTGGTTAAGACTCTGTGCTTCTAACCCAGGGGGCGCTGGTTCCATCCCTGGTCAAGTGTTAGGATTCCCACATGCTGCACGGCCGAAAAAGGTGGGAGGGGGGATCGGGATGGGGAATACATGTAAATCCATGGCTGATTCATGTCAATGTATGGCAAAAACCACTACAATATTGTAAAGTAATTAGCCTCCAACTAATAAAAATAAATGGGAAAAAAAAGACCTTTCTTTTAAAAAAAATAACTGAATTCTAATAGATTTTAGTCATTACTTTTTGAAAGCTCCAGTTAAGGAACAAAGGGTTAGTATATTTATAAATATACTCCTGGATTTTAATATCCTGACAAGTTCTCTTGAATTTAAATCCAACTTTCTTCTTTCTTTTCTTTTTTTCTCCCTTCTTTCTTTAGAAATAACTTCTTGATATATTTATGCACAATTTAAAGGAATGTTATAGCTTGCCCCTTCTACCTCTTTTAACTGATCAGCCTTCTTTAAGTATGCTGTTCTACTTTCTGGGCTGGATACCCTTCCTGATGAGCTACTGGGAAATGCTGTCCACCTGCCGTCACTATCATCACTGTTATTTAAAATCAGCAGCAAAACTCAGCTTACAGACTCTTCTAATCCTTTCCTGCCACCTCAAAGCCCTCACTAGTATAATGCTTGAGAACACCATAGGTGATTAATAACTATATTCTTATTTTGAAAAATCTAGCCACAAGTTGAATTCACCAAGTTCTTCTTGCATTACAATAGAACTAAAGTGATCAGGAATGGGAAAGACTAGAGATCTCTTCAAGAAAATTAGAGATACCAGGGAACATTTCATGCAAAGATGGGCACAGTAAAGGACAGAAACAACATAGACCTA
Organism: Cervus canadensis; assembly: GCF_019320065.1. Taxonomy (NCBI): domain Eukaryota; kingdom Metazoa; phylum Chordata; class Mammalia; order Artiodactyla; family Cervidae; genus Cervus; species Cervus canadensis. Next base: position 10,995,377 of record NC_057392.1, on the reverse strand, counting down.
ACAGAAGCAGAAGATATTAAGAAGAGGTAGCAAGAATACACAGAAGAATTATACAGGAAAGATCTTCATGACCCAGATAACCATGATGGTGTGATCACTCACCTAGAGCCAGACATCCTGGAGTGTGAGGTCAAGTGGGCCTTAGGAAGCATCACTACAAACAAAACTAGTGGAGGTGTTGGAATTCCAGCTGAGCTATTTCAAATCCTAAAAGATGATGCTGTTAAAGTGATGCACTCAGTATGCCAGCAAATTTGGAAAACTCAGCAGTGGCCACAGGACTGGAAAAGGTCAGTTTTCATTCCAATCCCAAAGAAAGGCAGTGCCAAAGAATTTTCAAACTGCCACACAGTTGGATTCATTTCACATGCTAGCAAAGTAATGCTCAAAATTCTCCAAGCTAGGCTTCAACAGTACTTGAACTGTGAACTTCCAGATGTTCAAGCTGGATTTAGAAAAGACAGAGGAACCAGAGATAAAATTGCCAACATCTGCTGAATTATAGAAAAAGCTAGAGAATTCCAGAAAAATATCTGCTTCATTGACTGTGCTAAAGCCTTTGACTGTGTAGATCACAACCAACTGTGGAAAAATTCTTAAAGAGATGGGAATACCAGACCACCTTACCTACCTCCTGAGAAATCTGTATGCAGGTCAAGAAGCAGCAGTTAGAACCTGACATGGAACAACAGACTGGTTCCAAACTGGGAACTGGGAATATGTCAAGACTATATATTGTCACCCTGCTTATTTAACTTTTATGCAGAGTACATCTTGGGAAATGCTGAGTTGGATGAAGCACAAGCTGAAATTAAGATTTGGGAGAAACATCAAGAGCTCAGATATGCAGATGACACCACCCTTATGACAAAAAGTGAAGAGGAACTCAAGAGCCTCTTGATGAAAGTGAAAGAGGAGAGTGAAAAGGCTAGCTTAAAACTGAACATTCAAAAAACAAAAATCATGGCATCCAGTCCCATGACTTCATGGCAAATAGATGGGGAAACAATGGAAACAGTGACAGACTATTTTCTTGGGCTCCAAAATCACTGCAGATGCTGACTACAGCCATGAAATTAAAAGATGCTTGCTGCTTAGAAGAAAAGCTATGACAAACCTAGAGAGCATATTAAAAAGCAGAGACATTACTTTGCCAACAAAGGTCTGTCTAGTCAAAGCTGTGATATTTCCAATAGTTGTAGGGATGTGAGAGTTTGGACCATAAAGAAAGCTGAGTGCTGAAGAATTGATGCTTTTGAACCGTGGTGTTAGAGAAGACTCTTGAGAGTCCCTTGGACTGCAAGGAGATCAAACCAGTCAGTCCTAAAGGAAATCAATCCTGAATATTCATTGGAAGGACTGATACTGAGGCTGAAATGCCAATATTTTGGCCACCTGATGTGAAGAACTGACTCACTGGAAAAGACCCTGATGCTGGGAAAGACTGAAAGCAGGAGGAAAAGAGGACGACAGAGGATGAGATGGTTGTATGACATCACTAACTCGATGGACATGAGTTTGAGCAAGCTCTGGGAGATGGTGAAGGACAGGGAAACCTGGGATGTTGCAGTCCGTGGAGCCACAAAGAGTCGAATACGACTAAGTGACTGAACAACAGCAAAGTGATCAGGAGAAATAAGGCAGCCAGTTCACACCGAAGCTAAAAGTTATAAGTGCTTCATGTTTTCCAGGTGAATTCTGATCATTTTGTTACAGGGAATAGTTCTAAGTTGTTCAAATACCAAGGATTGCAGTGGCCATGGGAGAATCATTCCTTATACACTAGTGGAATGACCCTCCAGAAGTCAGGGCCTTGGTCACCATTCCCTGTCTCCTATTGCAAATAGGACACAGCTGGATAGAAGTCTAAAAAATGGGGGGTTTTTTTTCAGTGTATGGTTAAGCAGTAATAAAAGTAGAATAATTCCTTGGAGTCCAGAATTAGCAAAAAGCACTAATTAGGCAGGAGTAAGCCAGTAAAAAAAAAAAAAAAATGGTATTTGCCATTCTGGCTATTGTGGCATCTAGAACCAGAGGGAAGAAAATAGAGCCAAAGGCCTCGGATTCCCTCTCCTTTCCCCACCAGTAAAGCCAGGACTTCAGCAGGGTGGTCTGCTTGTCTATTATTAGTTACTATTGTTGTTATTTTAAATCAGCATATAACAGTAGCAGAATTGAAGAACTTGAAATGTGTAGATATTCTGGCTTTCGGCTACCTTCTCTCCCCTGGGTAGGTGCCAGGCCCCAAAAAAGGCCTCGGGTGGAGTGTGAACAAAGAGTAGAAAGAATAAGGATGTTACATAGCTCTTGTCAGGGTATCTTCAGCCCCTGAATTCAGCATTGTTGGCAAAAACCCTCTAACAATCTGGGAAAGCAGCAAGAGTGAGTTGTGATTGTTTCAGATAAAAGTTTGAACAACCTGGGAAATTCAAAAATAAATAAAAGGAAGTAGTTCATTCTATAAATGATTAGAGCCAGAGAGAAGAGTTTTGTATTCTAAGTTACTTTCACTATGCATTCTAAGTTATTTTCGCTATGCGAGGACCCTGTGTTTGTGAGCCTGAAGCTGCCTATGGCAGAAGAAAACTAGTAATCAATTTGTTTACCTACAATTAACTTTATAATGTTAAGGATAGTAATAGCCAAAATTTTTTGGTCTTAAGACTCTGTGTCACTGAGATAAAGTGGACATTTATGTTGGTGGATAGAGCAGCAGCATCCACAACAGCTGTATTTCTTTATTGAGATGAATCATTTTCACTTTATCTCCAAGGAAGAGATTTCTACAAAGTCAAAGGGGGGGGAAAGACATGAAACATAAGTCCTAATTTTCCGTTACTGCAGAAAACTGCTTATGAAATATATAGCATGAGCAACTGTCCCTGTCTTTATTTCATTAAAAAAAAAATCCTATGAATAAATAAGTGTAAGGTCTCTTTTTCAATTTTCTGGCCAGATACTATAATGACTGGAGCGCCCTCTAGTGGCAGCTCCTCTCTTGCGCACTCAAAATGCCTTTTAAAAACCAGGGTGCTTTAAAGGAGCACCATGTATGGCTACGATGAAAGTGAAAGAGGAAAGTGAAAAAGTTGGCTTAAAGCTCAACATTCAGAAAACTAAGATCATGGCATCTGGTCCCAACACTTCATGGCAAATAGATGGGGAAACAGTGGAAACAGTGTCAGACTTTATTTTTTGGGCTCCAAAATCACTGCAGATGGTGATTGCAGCCATGAAATTAAAAGACGCTTACTCCTTGGAAGGAAAGTTATGACCAACCTAGATAGCATATTAAAAAGCAGAGACATTACTTGGCCAACAAAGGTCCATCTAGTCAAGGCTATGGTTTTTCCAGTGGTCATGTATGGATGTGAGAGTTGGACTGTGAAGAAAGCTGAGTGCCGAAGAATTGATGCTTTTGAACTGTGGTGTTGGAGAAGACTCTTGAGAGTCCTTTGGACTGCAAGGAGATCCAACCAGTCCATCCCAAAGGAGATCAGCTCTGGGTGTTCATTGGAAGGACTGATGTTGAAGCTGAAACTCCAGTACTTTGGCCACCTCATGCGAAGAGTTGACTCATTTGAAAAGGCCCTGATGCTGGGACGGATTGGGGGCAGGAGGAGAAGGGGATGACAGAGGATGAGATGGCTGGATGGCATCACCGACTCGATGGACATGAGTTTGAGTAAACTCCGGGAGTTGGTGATGGACAGGGAGGCCTGGTGTGCTGCGATTCATGGGGTCGCAAAGAGTCGGACACGACTGAGCGACTGAACTGAGCTGAACTGAAGCAACTAAGCATGATGGTTTGAATTACCACACTTACCTTGAAGAAGACATGTGTTTATAATTTTTTACAAATTGTACCCTTTGCTTAGTGACCTGGGTCCAACTTTAGCATATTAAGACTTTCGAATACAAAAAAAATAACAGAAGTAAAACATATTGGTATATACATATTCATCCTGACTTACCCCAATAATAGGCTCTATATAATCTTGTGGGGAAAGTCAAATACAAAAGTCACAGCATAACAGTAAATAATTTTCCTCCTGTCCTAGTGCTCGTGGGGTGGAGGTTTCTGAGCCCTCTTCTGAGTGTTTCGAGCATGAACTCCTCACCAGACTTTTGTTCCCCTCCCTCTGATCTCCCTCCCTTCCCTGTTCTGCTGCCCATTTCCTCTCTATTTGACAACTGTTTCTGCTCCAGTCAAGACATTTTTAAGGGAAAGAGGTTGCTCCACAGCATTTCTTTTTGAGTTCCTAGATTACCAACTTTGTGACAAAACTCCTTTCAGAGTTGGTAATACTGCTCCAACTTTTATATGCTTTACTTGCTCTTACCTTTTCATGTCAAGGTATCATTTGTTCATTAACAAAACAACATTTCATCTTAAGAGCTCTGGAAGATAGTTTAGAATAGCTATGTTTACCTTCTTTCTCCAGTTTTCATGACTTTTATTATCTCTTTTTCTCCTGCCGTGTGAAGTTCACCAGCCTCTAGCACTGGTTGAACATCATAATTCATCTCTTCTTTCTGTTGCATGCTTCTAATACCAAAAGGCCATACCTGACTTAACTTTACCCTCTCACAATCTCTCTCATCTGGTATATCTGTGCAGATTGTACATAGTGCTGCTATCCTTTCTTCATGAAAACACTATTTTCCAAAGACCTTTTTGGTTGTGATCCTCCCACTGGTTTTCAAATCGTAAGAGATGGGTCCCATCAGCACCTGTTTCACTGATCTCTTTCTGAAACGTGTATTTATTTAACTTTGGGAGCCTTAAGCATGCTGAAGAATGATAAAGAAAATAAAGAGTGTTCAATGACTTTAATCAGAGAAGGCAATGGCAACCCCCTCCAGTACTCTTGCCTGGAAAATCCCATGGACGGAGGAGCCTGGTAGGCTGCAGTCCATGGGGTCGCTAGGAGTCGGACACGACTGAGCGTCTTCACTTTCACTTTTCACTTTCATGCATTGGAGAAGGAAGTGGCAACCCACTCCAGTGTTCTTGCCTGGAGAATCCCAGGGACGGGGAAGCCTGGTGGGCTGCCGTCTATGGGGTCGCACAGAGTCGGACACGACTGAAGCGACTTAGCAGCAGCAACAGTATGACTTTAATAATCACAAATGGAATCAGTTAAGTGGATATCTGTTGGTCAGATCACAAACATTTTTTAAGAATCTTCTGTATGAACGTCACTGTTTCTAGTGCTAAAGGAAAAAAAAAAGAGCTGTAACTTTGCCTGCCCTTTAGGTGCCAGAGAAATAAAAGGAAATTCATGGTACAATGGCATATGTAATACACATAAACTAAATATAGTACAAAGATCAGTAAGGGATTTAGTTATCAGAGAAGGCTTTTTGAAAGAGGTGAGTTATTACCTGGACTTTAAAGAATAACCAGTATTCAGAAAGCAAAGTTGGGAGAGGTGGTTTTCTAGGAGAGATAAACAGCATGAGAAACGGCGCTGAGACAAGAATGCCCACGGCACACTCAGAGCAGAGTGGGTCAGGCCAGCTGCCCAGAGTGGATGTTTCAGTTTAGCAAAGTAGTGAGATAGGCATACTGGCTCTAGCCTAGTTAAAGAGGGCCTTAAATGCCAGACTTAGATATCTAGATTTCCTCATATAAGTGGTAGAAAACTGTTGAACATTTTTGGAAAAGGGAATGATATAATCAAAGAATGTTTTAGAATGATGAATTATCTGTGATGTGAGGTTGGATGGACACTGAAGCCTGTTTTGACTTTCTTCCCTTCTGAAAGTCTCAGCATGAAATAAAAAGACCCTGGACTTAATGGTCAACTGGAAACAGGAAGGAAGACATGGTTGTTTAAAATGTGTTCCCATCCTATATTCCAAGCACCTAGTGGTCCAGGCTGGAAACCTGGAAGTCATCATGGACTTTGCCCACTTCTACCCCTCCACACCAATCAGCTACCACGCCCTTTCATTTTCAACTGTATTTGCCCCTTTCTCTTCATCTCACGCTGCCAGTATTCTTGCTCAAGCCCTTAGACAAACTTCTGCCTGGTATTTATGAAAAATACATCTGATCATGTCCCTGTCCAAGTTAAAATTTTTCTCTGAGTAGGCGGAAGTCCAGGCTTCTTGACCTGGACTTGACCTGGACCTGAATGTGAAAGGGCCTCCAGGCTCTGATCCTAATGCTCATGTCCCCTTCCCTTCCTACCTCCAGTGCTTGCAGTTGCCCAGATAATTTGTGCACTCTCATACCAGGCATTTCTACATGCAGCCCTCTTGATCCACAGCAGCCCCTTTTCCATTTCACAACTCTTCAGGGAATCTCATTGGCCATCCCGTGTCCTTCCATGACACCCTGAATTTATTATTTCTCTAATAAGATTATCCAGGAGTATGATCTTATTGGTGTATCTCTCTCACTAGACTGTAAGCTCCTTACAGGGCACAAAACCATGTCTTATTTTCTTTGTATTCCAAATATACACAAGGCCAGACACAGTATCTGGCACACAATTAGCATTCAATAAATGATTAAGGAAGAAAAGCAAAAAAGTTTGGAGACTAATTGGATGTGGAGAATAAGGAAGAGAAATAAGTTTGAAATGACTTCAAATTTTCAAGCCCAAATAACTTGGAGTGGTACCACCATTAACAAAAATAGACATCCATGAAAAGAGCTGACTTTGAGAAGAAGATTCTAAATTTGGTTTTCACTATTTTGACTTTGCTATGTGAGTATAGCATCCAAATGGAAATGTCCAGCAATTAGCTGGATATGAGGAATTCTTAGAGCTTTAAGATTTAATAGGGCCTTCATTTTTTTCTTAAGCCTGGTCCTTCAGAGTCTCATTTTAAAAGCCCCTCAGATTGGTCCTGAATGTCTGCAAACCTGTACAAACAGAAATTCATGTCTTACATGTACATGGTGGTCCATCAGATACGTTCCCTTCTTGTGGGCAGCTCTGGAGTTCTGGTTCCAGATACCCTGAGCTAATATGAATGGACATTCTTAAAGTGTATTTTTACCTGCATTAGTTCAGCTGACCTGGTGGTCTCAGAAGCATTCTACAAAAATAATATACCATCTTGTTGAGCTTTTATTAAGAACGCCCTTGGACAACATCAGCAGCATGGAAATTTTTCCTTTTTTTTTTTAATCATTGAAAAGAGAGCACTCGATTCTTGACCTAAATGGCCTTCAGACCAGGCTGAAATTCCCAACTATTGAGTTGTGGTCACTGTTCGCAGTAGCAGTCCTCCTAAGCCGTCGTTTCTTTTCTAGGTTGCTGAGTAACCGTCATGATGGCGCCTCTAAGTTTATCTGTCTTCTTGCGAAGCCCAGCTGCAGCTCTCTAGAACAAGATGATTTTATTCCTTTACTTCAGGTAATTTTCATTTCCTTTTAAAATGGGTTTATTTTTAGAGTTTCAGAGGCTTTTAAAATTTTTTCAACTGTAAGATATGTCAATTGAGATATACAAATTTAGAGATTAGATTTCTAGACAAGTGGTTTCCAAGCTTATTTTAGCAGCAAAATCCTTTTGTTAAGTAAAAGTTGATACAGATAATAGTATAAACAGATAGTATAAAACAGATAATAGTATATATATTATAGCCCAGATGAAACAGGGCTACTCCCACTGAAGCAGAAGAGAGAGGCCTTGCTTAGGCTCCCCCTTTGCCCACCCACAGCAATCACAGAAGCACCTCCTGAAATCAGGCATTTGGCCTGGCTAATCAAGTTGACCTTCATTAAGGTTAAAGAGAAAGAGATCTCCAACAGAAAGAGCCCAGTGGGGGAAATATTTATATCCAGGCCTTCTGATGAGAATCAGTTGCATGCCAATATCGAATCTGTTTTTATTACAGCATTCTTCATAGCTTGATACATTGCTTGTTAATGTATTCCATATCTAAATATTACATTTTCCTAAGTAGTTCACAAATTCCTTGAAGCTGAGATCTGCCTTTCATTTCTGTTGAATGCGCATCATTTTTTGAGTTGTTCTAGTCAATCCTTGTTGACTGTTAGTGAGGATGCCTAAAAAAGGGCAGAAAGATACGTGGACATACTTTAGGTTTTTTTAAGTTGTATTTGTGGCTACCATCTTTTTTTTTCTTTTAGATTTTTGAATTGCAACATACACACACATAAAAACACACTAATCATGATGCATCAATTAATTTTCACAATGTGAGCACTTCTGTATAACTAGCACCCAGATGAAGAAACCAAACATTACCAGCACCCCCAAACTCTTCATGCTCCCTCCCAGTCCCTGCCACCATAGGGGAACCACTATCCTAACTTCTAATGCCGTATGACAGATTCTAATTGTTGGAACAGTTTGCATATTCAGAAAATGAAGTTTGGATGTAATTTATTTTATGTGCAGGAGTTTTGAGCTTATTTTAATCTGAATGATATCTTTGATTATTAAACTCTTCTACGATATATTTTTGTTCCCCTTTAAAAAATATTCATGGGAATGAAGATTGTTAAGTTTTTCACATTTAATCTAGATCATCATGTATGAAACCAAATTTTATGCTTTCCTATTTATGTTTTCTGTAAATTCTTCAGCCACCCCCCACCCTCACCCACTCCATCCATTCCCCGCCCTACTCTGTCTCCTAGAAACTGCATCTTTTTTACTCTGTTTGCTGACTAGCTTCAGGTTGGTCTGGCCAGTGGCTCACACTGCCAGGAGGGGGGAGGGCAGAGAAGAAAGAAGTTAGCATGTCTTCCCAGCTGTTTGCTTCAGCATAGTAACTGTATGTTTCTCTATAATTCAGCTTTTGAGGTGCTTACTGGGCTCCTGTTGGTCTGTTCCTCCCTGGTCCCTTGGCCCTAGGGATTGTAACAGTATCTTTCTGTTGCTCATCCCTGGCACCTTCCATTCCCTTGTTTGTTCCCTTACCCACAACTCTTCACTTAGTTGCTTCATCAAGAATTCATATGGGAGATTTCTTTTTCCTGTGGGGACTACCCTGACTGAGTTTTATCAGAAGCTTTAGTAAAAGCTTTGACAGGAATATAAACTAAGTTATGCCAAGAGAATTATGAACAAACAACAAAATTAGTGGACATTTTTACTTCCCTTAAATATAAGAAGTTTTATTTTTATATAAAAAGTGGATATGTGGAGTCTGCTCATAAAAGAGGACAGACTGCTACCCCTCTCATTCTTTTCCAAACTCCTCTGAAGATAAATATTGATATGTTAAAAGGAATAAACCAATGAAAGTGAGTGGAATGTCAGAGAGGAAGAGAGGAGGAAAAAAATCAGTGTACAGGAGATCTAGTATTTCTTGAAGATAGAAAGTGGAAGCAAACAAAGGAGACCACAGCCCAGAGCAAGGGGTCATGTATGGGCTGCAGTGGAGAAGTGAGCTACTCTATTCCACTCTGCTCATTAGGATCTCCCAAGGAGGCTATGAACTCAGAGTTGACAGAGCTGATGTGAAGTATTAGCAATGGGGAATCACTGAAGGCTGGGGTACAGAGCAGTTGACCATTTGACTGCTTACCTGGTTCCCAAATATAAAGTGCAGCCAGACTGCACTTGGAGCATGTTAAGACAAATTTCAGTAGAGGAACATCCTAGATAGTGTCTGGCCAGTACTTGTCAAAATTATCAAGGTCTTCAGAAACAAGGGAAGTCTGAAAAACTGTCTGAGCCATAAGGAGCTTAAGGAGGAACAATTAAATGTGATATGAGATGCTAGAACAGAAGAAAAGACATTAGGTAGCAACTAATGAAAGTGAAAGAGGAGAGTGAAAAAGTTGGCTTAAAGCTCAACATTCAGAAAACTAAGATCATGGCATCTGATCCCATCACCTCGTGGGAAATAGATGGGGAAACAGTGGAAACAGTGTCAGACTTTATTTTTTGGGCTCCATAATCACTGCAGATGGTGACTGCAGCCATGAAATTAAAAGACACTTACTCCTTGGAAGGAAAGTTATGACCAACCTAGATAGCATATTAAAAAGCAGAGACATTACTTGGCCAACAAAGGTCCATCTGGTCAAGGCTATGGTTTTTCCAGTGGTCATGTATGGATGTGAGAGTTGGACTGTGAAGAAAGCTGAGCACCAAAAAATTGATGCTTTTGAACTGTGGTGTTGGAGAAGACGCTTGAGAGTCCCTTGGACTGCAAGGAGATCCAACCAGTCCATTCTGAAGGAGATAAGTCCTGGGTGTTCATTGGAAGAACTGAAGCTGAAACTCCAATACTTGGGCCACCTGATGTGAAGAGTTGACTCATTGGAAAAGACCCTGATACTGGGAGGGATTGGGGGCAGGAGGAGAAGGGGACGACAGAGATGGCATCACCGACTCGATGGACATGAGTTTGAGTAAACTCCGGGAGTTGGTGATGGACAGGGAGGCCTGGTGTGCTGCGATTCATGGGGTCGCAAAGAGTCGGACAGGACTGAGCGACTGAACTGAACTGACTGAAGGAAATGTGAATTAAGTATAGCCTTGAATAATAGTAATAGCAGTGCATCAATATTGGGTTATTAATTATAACAAATGCTAATGTAAGATGTTAATAATTAGAGACCTGGGTGCAGATATATGGGAACTTGAAACTATCTTCTCAACTTTTCTGTAAGGCTAAAACTGTTCTTAAAAAGTCTTTTTTAAAAAAATAATTACTATATTCAGAGAGATTATATAAGACAAGAATAGAACTGACACAAGAAAGAGCTATGCAAATTTTAAAGTGGGAGTGCCAAAATTTAAATTTCAGCGTAAGGCCTAGCAATAAAGTTAAGGATATCTCTGGGGCACGCAAATGCACACATGTTAGAGAGAGAGAGAGTCAGGAGTGATGACATAAAGGACCAATTCAAGAATTTCAGCATCTCACTAACTAGGGGAGAAAGAAGGGGGAAAATGAAAAGAAGGAAATCATCAAAGAAGTAATACAGAATCATCAAATAAATAATACAAGATGGAGAGAATTGGAAAGATAGGCTGTGTCCAAAGAGCAGAAACCCAGTGGGAAACTCCTTCAGATTCCTGTTTACTTTCTTGGGGAAACACATCATGCCTGTGTGGCCATCACGTGATCAAAAACAGAATATGACCCTCCAACCCAGCTCTCACGTTCCCTCCAGTCACTGCCCACAGAACCAGAATATTCAGAATATAAGTCTTTTGGTTGAAAGGAGACTCTGAGTGCCAAACACAATGAATTTAAAAAAGACATACATAAACAAGTCCTCTTGAAATTTTAGAAAGCCACTGATATCCTCCAGAGAGAAAAACCAGGTCACCCTAATAGGAATAAGAATTGGGGTGGTATTACATTCTCATTGGCAACTCTGGGGAAATGAATTTGAACTCAGATTTCTATATCCTGCCAAGCTGTAGATCAGATATGAGTTTAGAATAAAGACATTTACACACTCAGAAAGTTTATCTCCTGTTTTCTTGGAGAGTTACTTGAATATATACTATAGCAAATTAAATAAACCAAGAAGAAGAAATGCATGAGATACAGGAAACAATGGATTCACTTCAGAGAATCAGTGAAATAAAGTCCCAGGTTGGCAACTAAAGAGCAGCCACTGTAGAATAGAGAAGATAGGGGATTTCTCTGGGAAGGAGCTAGGAGGGGAGGAGTGAGTCCATGCAATAGTTTTTATATTTAAGAACAGGGGAACCGGAGAGTATGATGAAAATGCAGCATTATGTGTCAACAAGCTGAAGAAAGGCAATTAGAAACTCTAAAAAAAATGAAAACAACTCTGAAGTCATGTATAAACATGATGTAAACTATGACAGGATTATAAACAACTGATGGAAAGTAAGAAAAGGAAGTTCAAGGGACCCCAATAAAGCCTCACCTGCAGTTCAGTTCAGTCGCTCAGTTGTGTCTGACTCTTTGCAACCCCATGGACTGCAGCATGCCAGGCCTCCCTGTCCATCACCAACTCCCAGAGTTTATTCAAACTCATGTCCATTGAGTCGGTGATGCCATCCAACCATCTCATCCTCTGTTGTCCCCTTCTCCTCCCGCCTTCAGTCTTTTCCAGCATCAGGGTCTTTTCCAATGAATGAGTCAGCTTTTCACATCAGGTAGCCAAAGTATTGGATTTTGAGCGTCAGCATCGGTCCTTCCAATAAATATTCAGGACTGATTTCCTTTAGGATGCCTCACCTTAAAAAAAGAAAAAAACAAAGTTCATTTAACTTCAGTGCCTGGAATATTCTCCTTTGAATGCCCAAGGGACATGATATTGGACCAGTAAGAAATGATGTGCATTCCTGGTATGCTGCTTAACTGACATTCAACAGTATTTAGAGTCAAAATGTTGTAAAATATTTTAATGTATATCACCTAAAGTCATCTTATGAATAAACTGAAGAAAATTTTATTATAGTTGCAGAACAGTATTTAAGCAACCTGAACAATGTAAGTCAAAATACTGCCAAAATGTGAAGGAGAAAAAGAGAAAACAAAGGTAGAAGTGCTATTGTCATCATCCTGTAAATAGAACTTAAGGCACTAAGATGAAACAGAGTGAAAATTAAACGTATAAGTAGATTATTTCTCATTTACAGAGATAACCAATACAAAAACTAAAAATCATAACCACAAATACTGGGTAAAGGGGAGTAAAGTGGGCCAGTATAAATGAGCTAAATCCTCATCTTCCCTAGCAGAGAATCATAAATATTGTCTAAAGTTGATAAAGCTATAAAGAAAAGTAATTGTAACATAGTATTTCATTATACTTACATAATTTATGTTTATTTTAAATTTATGTTTAATTATAGAGGTAAGCAGCAAAAAAAAACATAAGTGATTCAAAAGAAATAGGGTGAAAGGTCCATGGATAAGGTAGGTTGGTAGAATGGTGCTTTCCATCATAAATTTTTATATACTGCTTGATTTTATACCATATGTATATATAATTTTTAAATTTTTATTATGGAGAATTTTGAGCATCTACAAATTCAGAGTGATCTATGAACCTCCATATACCCATCACTCACCTCCAATAATGATCAAAACCTAAAGAGACAGAGAATTTAAAAAACAGTAGCATTTTTAGTAAATTGAAATCTTGCTATGGGGAATACATTAACAAAATAGACCAACAATTAGCTAATTTCATCAAGAAAAAGGAGAGAGCACTAATACACAAAATAAGAAATGACATGGAGGAACATTAGGCATTAGGACTCTCTGCTCTTTGAGGGTTTTATAGCAGAGAGTTCTAATGCTCAGTAAATTATTCCAGAGAATTGAAAAGGAAGAAAAACTCCATAGCTCTTTCTATGAAATAACTATTAAACTGATACATAAACCAAGTAAAGACAGTACAAAAAAGAAAACTGCAAATGAACCTAATTCATGATTAATGATAAAAAGTAACAAAATATTACCAAGCAGATGCACATAACTTGGTGGGATTTATTCCAGGAAGTCAAAATTGGTTCAAAATTAAGATCTTTATTAATATCACATATTTTATCTAAGAGAAAAATCATGATTGTCTGAACAGATGCTGAAATAACTTTGGACAAAATTTTAACTACCATTCATAGAAATGCTCAAGGGACTTTCCTGGCAGTCCAATAGTTAAGGCTCCATGCTTCCACTGCAGAGGTCACAGGTTCAGTACCTGGTTGGGGAACTGTTGATAAGATCCCACATGCCATATGGCACAGCCAAAAAAAAACTGCTCTAGAAAGTAGGTATTTGAGATAGTTCCTTAACTTTGTTACAATGTATATACCTAATGCTAAAGCCAGTGTGTTATTTGATAAGGAAATATTAAAGGCCTTTCTCTTAAGATCGGAAACAGGGCAGGGATGCCACTGTCTCCAGTACTGTTCAACATTGTACTAGAGTAATTATACAAGAGAAAACAATTAGAGGCATAAAAATGGTTGAAGACATTGTTAATTGGCTATAGTAAGTGAAAGTTGCTTAGTTGTGTCCGGCTCTTTGCAACCCCATAGACTATACAGTCCATGGAATTCTCCAGGCCAGAATACTGGAGTGGATAGCCTTTCCCTTCTCCAGGGGATCTTCCCAACCCAAGGATCGATCCCAGGTCTCCTGCATTGCAGGCGGATTCTTTACCAACTGAGCTGAAGCCCTACTTCAATACAAAATTTAAAAAAAAAAAAAAAAAGAATAGTTGAAGAAGTATCTATTCATAGATGGCTTGACAGTAAACCTGGAAATTCAAGAGAATCAGTGATAAAACTCAAACAATAAAAGAATTCAGTAAAATAGTAGGAAATAAAATTAACATACAAAATCAACAGATCTTCTGTTTATTACCAAAATGGAGGAACTGGGACTGGATTTGCCTTGCCACTTGAAACAACAAAAAACATCAGGCAAGAAATACAAAACAGTGGTTTTCAACATGCAGACATCTGGCAACAAAAGATAAGAGTGATTCCTGAGAAACAGAAAACAAACAAGGTTAGCCTTATAACTTCCTTGAGAGAGTTTCGAAGCCACAGTGTATTGATGGGTACCCTAAGCGGAGTTCAACAAACTCCCTGAGTTTAGGAGAGTTGAGAATCTGGAAGAAAAAGTAGCTAGAATTCTCAAGGCAGAGCACCAAAGAGGAAAGAAGTGCACAGAGAGAAACTCCAGAGATCTTCAGAACTCCTCCATGAGTACCCAGTAGATATATATGAGGATAGTAACCAAAGGTGAAGAAGTAAAGTGAAAGTTGCTCAGTCATTTCTGACTGTCTGCAGCCAAAACTGAGACAATACCTGTGGGTCACACAGAGCCAAGAATAGTATCTGACCCCACCACCCAGGCTGGAAAACTTCATAGACACAGCACTTTGAGTAGTCATAGGAGTCTTGCCTCAGTTGTTATTTAGTCACTAAGTTGAGTCTGACTATTTTGCAACCCCATGGACTGTAGCCCACCAGGTTCCTCTGTTCATGGGACTTCCCAGGCAAGAATACTAGAGTGGGTTGCCATTTCCTTCTCCAGGAGATCTTCCCAACCCAGGGATCGTACCTGTGTCTCCTGTATTGGCAGATCCCTCTTGCCCCAGTAATGAAAGTGAAGTCGCTCGGTCATGTCTGTCTCTTTACGACCGCATGGACCGTAGCCTACCAGGCTTCTCCATCCATGGGATTATCCAAGCAAGAGTACCAGAGTGGGTTGCCATTTCCTTCTCCAGGGCATCTTCCTGACTCAGGAATCAAACCCAGGTCTCCCACATTGTGGGCAGACACTTTATCCTCTGAGCCACCTGCCTCAGTAGTGGGGGAGAATAATTAGCCGCAGAATAGACAGCGCTGGGTCCTGTCTAACGGATCAGGAAAGCACAGTCTAGAAAGATGAAAGGTTTTTCAAAGTGACTTAACAGCATCCCAGAATATAAAATATGTTCTATTCAGAAGTTGAGAATAAGAATATAAAAATATCCAACACTCAAAAAGACAAAATTCATAATGACTGGCGTCATCAGGCATGCCAGGAAACAGAAGAATACAATTGATGATTAGGAGAAAAACCAATCAATTGAAACTGACTCTGAACTGACATAGATTTTAAAATTAGCAGATAAGTATATTAAAATAAATATCAAAACTGAACACTTTTTTAAAGACCCAAAATGAACTTATAGAGATGAAAACTAAGGTGTCTGGGGTGAAAGATATACCAGAATGGGTTGACAGCAGATTAAACATTGCAAATGAAATGAATAGTGAACTTGAAGACATAGAATATAAACTACCCGAAATGAGACACAGAGACGTAAAAAAGAATTAAAGGAAAATGAAAAGAGCATCAGGGAGCTGTGGGACCTGGCTTCAAGCAACCTGACATAAACGGAAGAGAGGATGCTGTAAAATAAAGAATTTGTCAGGTCTTAACCCAAGGTTCCTGGGACAGAGCTTCTAAAGCCTTGGAATTTTCTGAATGATAAGTGTCTATGTTCTTCATGGTGGGCTCCTGGGACCATGCCTGCATTTATACTAATGAGGCGACTCATCATAAGCCCCAATATAGTTCTAGGATGAGAGCCTGCCATGCTAGAAGGGCAACCACATGAATAGAGGTTGAGGCTTTCAGCCAGGTGTTAACCTGAGATCAGATTATCAGCCTGATCTCCAAAAAAGGGAGGAAGCATGGAGATTGAATCCAATCATGTGGCCAGTGACTCAGTTAATCATGTCTACATAATGAAACCCAGTTAAAAACTCTGGACACTGAAGCACAATTGAGCTCCCCTGGTTAATGATACTCAGTGGTGTGCTGAAAGGGTGACTTGTCTTAGGGACACAGAGCTCCACAGAGCTCCACAGAAGCTTCGCAGACCTTGCCCTGTGCATCTCTTACTTGGCTTGTCCTGATTTGTATTCTTTTATAATAGAATAGAAATCATAATATAGTACTTTCCTCGGTTCTGTGTATAGTGTTTACCCAGTTCTGTCATTTGGGAAAGTCGTTGAACCTCAGAGGATAATGGAAACCCCCAAATTTATAACCAGTTAGTCAGAAGTGTGGGTGGCCTGGGAACCCCAGAGTTATGCCTGGTGTCTGAAGTAAGAGGAGTCTTGTTTAGGACTGTGTCCTTAACCTGTGAAATCTACACTAACTCTGGATGGTTAGTGCTGAAATTACATTGCAGGGGGACCAAAAATTATTTGAAGAGATAATGGCCCAGAATTTTCTGTACCTGATAAAAACTATAAACCCACAAACCTAAGATGCTCGATAAGCCCAAAGCTCAAGAAACACAAAATTATACCAGTGAAAGTAAAAGTCACTCAGTCATGTCCAGCTCTTTGCTACCCCATGGACTGTAGTCCATGGAATTCTCCAGGCCAGAATACTGGAGTGGGTAGCCTTTCCCTTCTCCAGGTGATCTTCCCAACCCAGGGATCAAACCCAGGCCTCCCGCCATTGCAGGAGATTCTTTACAAGCTGAGCCACAAGGGAAGCCCAAGAATACTGGAGTGGGTAGCCTATCCGTTCTCCAGCCGATCTTCCCGACCCAGGAATTGAACTGGGATCTCCTGCATTGCAGGCAGATTCTTTACCAACTGAGCTATGGCACATCACAATAAAGTAGCTCAGAATCAATAATACAAAGTTTGGAAAGTAGCCAGAGAAAATAGTCACATTTCATAGAGTGAAACAAAGATAAAGATGACAGTGGATTTCGTGTTGGAAAAGTCCAAGCCAGAAGACAGAGGAGCAACATCTCTAAAGTACTGAGAGAAAAGAAGTCAACCTTGAATACCATACCCAGTGAAAATACCTTTCAGAAATGAAGGTGAACTAAAGATTTTTATTTTTGGACATAAAAAAGCTCAAAGAATTCATCACCAGCAGAAGTGCATTACAAGAGATGTGTTTCATTTGTTTGTTTTTTGTTTGTTTTTTTAAAAAGTCGTTTATGCAAGGAGGAAAATAATAGCAGATGGAAATACAAATCTACACAAAGGAATAAGCTCCAGAAGCGGTAACTACATATATGTGATTTTTTATTATTCACATCTCTTTAGAAGAAAATTAACTCTTTAAATGAAGCTATCAACACTGCATTATGTTATTTCTAACATATGTTTAAGTACAATTTAACAACAACAGCATAAAGATTAGGAGAAGAGAAATGGAAGTATATTGTTATGGTTCACATATAATCCATGAAGTTGTTTAACATTTCTTGCAAGTAGATTATACTTAGTTAAAGATATATGTTGTAACCTCTGACATACCTCTGAAATAACAGAGCTATAGCTATAGTTATAGCTAATAAGCCAAAAAAGGAAATAAAAGAATTATAAAGCACACTCAGTTAACCCAAATGGAGGCAGAAATGGAAGGAAAAAAAGGAACAAAGGCTGGATGGGATAAGAGAGTTAAACCTAACCATATCAATAGTCACCTATAAGTGGTGTACATATCCCTCAAAGGCAAATGTTAGACAGAAATACCAAGACCTAAAATAATATTAGACAAAAAAACCAAGACCCAAAGATTAGACAAAAAACCAAGACCCTGAAAGAAACATAAAGACACAAACAGGTTAAAAGTGAAAAGAGAGGAAAATATATATATATCATACTAACACTAATCAAAAGAAGGCTCTTGAAGGAATGCAAATCAAAACTATAATGAGGTATAAAGAAAGGCAAATCAAAACATTCTGACTCACACCAGTCAGAATGGCTGGTAAAAAGTCTACAGATAACAAATGCTGGAGAACGTGTGGAGAAAAGGAAACCCTCCTACACTGTGGTGGGAATGTAGATTGGTACAGCCAGTGTGGAACACAGTATAAAGGTTACTCAGAAAACTAAAAATAGAGCTGCCAGCAGTCCCACTGTTGGGCACATATTTGGAAAAGACAAAAACTCTTAACTTGAAAAGATATATGCACCCCAGTGTTCATAGCAGGACTATTTACAGTAGCCAATACATGGAAGCAACCTACATGTCCATTGACAGAGGAATGGATAAAGAAGATGTATATAATGGAATAAAATGATGTCATTTGCATCGATATAAATAGACCTAGAGATTATCATACTAAATGAAGTAAGTCAGACAAAGATAGATATCATATGCTATCACTTGTATGTAATATGTTAAAAAATGATACAAATGAACTTATTTACAAAACAGACTCACAGACATAGAAAACAAATATATGGTTACTGAAGGGGAACCAAGGCAGAGGGTAGGATAAATTAGGAGCTTTGGATTAATAAATACACATACTATATATAAAATAGATACACAACTGGGACCTACTATATAATACAGGGAACTGTATTCAATATCTTGTAATAACCTACCATGTAAAAGAATATGAAAAAGTGCATATTATATATATATAAAATAAGTAACAAGGATATACTATATAGCACAGGGAATGATGGCCATTTTCTGGTAATAATCTATAATGGAATATAATCTGCAAAAATTCTGAAACTAACATAACACTGTAGATCAACTATACTTCAACAAAAAATGAAAAAAATAGCTGATACAAATTTGTAAAATAAATGTCTATATTCTAAAAGATAAAGAGATAAAAGACAGGACCATCCCCATAAGGGAAATATAGATAATAAACAAATAGTTGTTGTTTAGTTGCTTAGTCTTATCTGACTCTTTTGCAACCCCATGATCTGTAGCCTGCCAGGCTCCTCTGTCGATGGGATTTCCCAGGCAAGGATGATGGAGTGGGTTGCCATTTCCTTCTCCAGGGGATCTTCCCGACCCAGGAATTGAACTTGTGTCTCCTGCATTGTAGTTGTCTCCTATATTGCAGGGGGATTCTTTACCACTAGCCACAAGGGAAGCCCCAGACAGGAAAATGTTAATCCTCACTAGAAATCAAAGAAGTGTAAATGAAAGTAGTCTGAAGATAACAATTAACACATTCTAGAAGGAAGCCCCAAAAAGTTGAATGTTAATATCCACTGATGGTGAAGTTGCCCAGAAATTGACTCATACATTCATTTACAGCCATATTGTTCCCACCCTTTAGCCAGAAATGTCATGGCTAAGAACTCAAGAAAGAAATAATTTGGCAAAAGCAGAAAAGTCCCTCCACATTCTTCTGATTTCTGAATGTTGGAACTCCCAGAGCTGAGCCCTTTGACCCCTCTTTTCCATGTACACACTATTTGGAGGATCTCAACTATATACCCAGACCTCTCTCCTCATGGATCTCCAAGAAGAAAGCAGACCCCAGTAGAGATTTCCCAGTGGGGAGGGAGTAGAGGATTTTGAAGGCACTTCAAAGGCTCTGAACTCAGTCAAAAAGGGCCATGAAGACAGGGGGCCAGAGAGACCCATAAAGCAAGTTTCATCAAAATATTAATTTCTTACATTGTTAATAACCAAGTGTCCCAGGCTTTATCTGCTGGGGAGTAAGGATGAGGTCCCCAGGAATTCCCTCACTGCAGTAGCCCTCAGCTCTCCTGCAGGTCCCAGAGTTCATGTGCCTTGACACCCACTTCCAAAGTCTGGGAATTATTTTTGTGAGGTAACCCATTCATATTTTGACTTCTTCACTGAAGTCCATGAAAGGGAGCAAAATTTGCCCCCCCCCCCAAAATCTGGATGTAATTATTTCAAGCTGAAAACAATTGAAGCCCAAAAGACTCAGAAAAAACTTTGACCATCTCCCTAGCTGCCTAAAAAAATTTAGATAGAGGACCTCTTCCTGGAACAGAGTGATCAGAGCAATCAGCGGAAATCTCTGTAAAGAATATGGGCAAAATATGGTGAGCGAAACTGAGCAGGGCCTAGAGACCACAGTCCACTCTGTGTCCGCCTGTCCTGTTGTTTGCCAAGCAAACCTTTGTTTGTCAAACTTTGCTTTTCCATCTTCACGGGAATTGCTTTCCTCCCCTTTGAAGTCCCAAACCACCACCTCCAACATTCACTAGTGTCTCTAGCTGAAGATGGTATTTAAAGTAAGAGCTTTGGCCATTTTGCCTAGTTACTCAGTTTTCCTGGGTCTCTCCCATGTATACACATTATTAAACTTCTGTTTAATTTTTTGCCTGTTAAAAGAAAACTCTTGTAAATAAATGGGAGGCTTTCCATGTTCATGGATTGAAAGACTTACTGTTTTTAAATGCCCATACTGTCCAAAGGAATGTATAGATCAGTGTAACCCCTATCAAAATCCCAGTGGTTCCATTCTGCCATTCCCTGGCCGGTACCATTTCTGTTCTCTGTTTCTATGAGTTTGACTATTTTAGATACCCTATATAAGTAGAATCATGGAAATGTTGTTCAATGAGTATAAAGTTTCAGTTATGCAAGACAAGTTAAGTTCTAGAGATCTGTTGTACAACATAGTGCCTCCTATCATTAACAATACTGTATTGTGCACTTAAATTTTTCTTAGAAGGTAGATTTCATGTTAAGTATTATCAAAAAACAAACAAAAAAAGGACAATCACAAGGAAAGTTCTGGAGATGCACAAGCAAAGTGCTGGAGATGATGGCTGTATCTGCTACCTTGATTGCAGTGGTGGTTTCCTAAGGTATATGCATTTATCCAGACTCAGATAATTGTATATATGTACAGTTTTTGTATATTAATTATACCTCAATAAAGTTGTTTTAAAATACTAGTGGTATTTTTACAGAAGTGGAAAAAACAGTTCTAAAATTCATATGGAAGTTCAAAGGACTTGGAATAGCCAAAACAATCCTGTAAAAGGAGAATAAAGCTGGAAGTCTCACACTTTATGACTTCAAAACACATTACAAAGACACAGCAGTCAAAACAGGATGGTACTGGCATAAACACAGACATGTAGACCAATGGAACAGAATAGAGAACCCAGAAATAAATTCTTGCTTATATGGTCAAATGATCTTCAGTGTTGTTGTCAAGAGTAACAGTGGGGAAAAGATAATCTCCAGCAAATGGTGTTAGGAAAACTGAATATTCATATGCAAAGGAAAGAAGTTAGACCATATCTCATAGCATGTACAAAAATTAAAATGGATTAAAGACCTAAACATAAGACCTCAAACTATATACCTCTTAGAAGAAAACGTAGGGAGAAATCATTTGACAATGATTTTTATGGACATGACACCAAAAGCACAGGTAAAAAAAAGCAAAAGACAAAATGGGATTATATCAGATTTTAAACTGTTACAGCAAAGAAACAGCACAGTGAAAGGCAACCTACAGAATGGAAGACATATTTGCAAACATATCTGATATGTGTTTGCGAACATATCTGGATAGGCTACTATCCAGATTATATAAAGAACTCCTGTGACTCAGTAACAACAAACAAGTAAACAAGTAGCCTGAATTTGAAATGAGCAAAGGACTTGGATAAACATTTCTCCAAAGAAGATAAAATGTCAAATAAGCATATGAAAAGGTGTTCAACATCATTAAATAAGCAGGGGAACACAAATTAAAACCACAATGAGATAACCACCTCACACCCATTAAGATGGCTACTGTTTTTGTTTTTTTTTTTAAGTGTTTGTAAGGATTACAGCCATGAAATTAAAAGACACTTACTCCTTGGAAGGAAAGTTATGACCAACCTAGATAGCATATTAAAAGCAGAGACATTACTTGGCCAACAAAGGTCCATCTAGTAGTCAAGGCTATCGTTTTTCCAGTGGTCATGGATGTATGTGAGAGTTGGACTGTGAAGTAAAGCTGAGCACTAAAGAATTGATGCTTTTGAACTGTGGTGTTGGTGAAGACTCTTGAGAGTCCTTTGGACTTCAAGGAGATCCAACCAGTCCATCCCAAAGGACGTCAGTCCTGGGTGTTCATTGGAAGGACTGACGCTGAAGCTGAAACTCCAATAATTTGGCCAGCGCACGTAAAGAGTTGACTCATTGGAAAAGACCCTGATGCTGGGAGGGATTGGGGGCAGGAGGAGAAGGGGACGACAGAGGATGAGATGGCTGGATAGCATCACCAACTCGATGGACCTGAGTTTGAATAAACTCCGGGAGTTGGTGATGGACAGGGAGGCCTGGCGTGCTGTGATTCATGGGGTGGCAAAGAGTCGGACACAACTGAGTGACTGAACTGAACTGAACTGAACTGAAGGATGTGGAGAAACTGGAATACTGGTAAGAATGTCAAATGGTATAGCCACTATGGAAAATAAACAGAAATTCCATATGATCATCAGTACTACTCCTGGGTATACATCCAAAAGAACTGAAAACAGAATCTCAAAGAGATTTGTACATCAGTGTTGATAGCAGCATTATTCACTCTAGCCAAGAGGTAGAAGTGATGTAAATATCCATCAATGGATGAATGGATTAAGAATATGTGGTACATATATACAAAAGAATATTGTTTACCTTTTTAAAAAGGGGGAATTCCGTCACATGAAGCAATAGATTAATCTTGAGAATGTTATGCTAAGGGAAATCAGCCAGTCACAAAAAGATGTATGCTGCATGACTCCACTTATGAGGAATCTAAAGTGGTCAAATGCATACGAATAGAAGAATAGTGGTTGCCAGGGGCTGGAGGGAGGATGAAGTAAGAGTTCATTGTGTGATGAGTGTAGAATTTTAGTCATGCAGGATTGAGTTGGATGGGAAGTGGGGAGAATCTGGGGATATCCCAGATTGAGCAAGTGATTGACAGTATTGTAGTCTGTTAACTACAGTATTTGCACCACAGAATATCTGGTGCAAGTGATTGACAGTATGGTGCAAGTGATTGACAGTATTGTGCAAGTGATTGACAGTATTGTACTCTACACTTGGAAATTGTTGGGAGAATGAATCTTATGTTTTCTTTGCCACAAAAAGAAAAGAAAGGGCTGGGTCATTATATTAATGTCAAAGTAATTTTTAGAGAAAATATTATTGCTGGGGAATGGTAAAGGGGTCAGTTTATCAAGAGGATATAACAATTCTAAATGTTTATACACCTAATAACAGAACTTCAGAATGCGTGGAGCAAAATCCAATAGAACTGCAAGGATAAATCCACAATTATAGTTGTAGATTTCCATGTGCTGCTCTTAATAATGAATAAAACAAGTAGAGATAAAATCAGTAAGGATATATAGAATACTTAAACAAGACTATCAACCAACCTGACCTAATTGACATTTATATTACACTTCACTGAACCACAGCAGAATATACCTTCTTTTAATTTTTTCCTGTGAAATCTTAATACATTTTATTGTCTTTCCCTACATGTTATCTTTTCTACTTTATACTGAAAAGCAAGAAGGGCATTAGAAATCTGAGTAAGAAGGTATGGGTTCAAGCATACCCTTGTCATATAGAATATACATACCTTTAACACATGCACAGACTATTTCCCAAGATAGACTATATTCTGAATATAGAATAAATCTCAACAAATTTTAAATATTCAGTTCACTAAATATGTTCTCTGACCATAATGGAATTAAATTAGAAATAATAACAGATCTGTGAAAACTTCCTAAATGTTTGATAGATAACAACTTTTAAACAACCTATGGGTCAGAGAAGAAGAAATCAAAAGGAAAATTAGGAAGTATTTTGAAATGAATGAAAATACAGCATATCAAAATTTACGGGATGCTGCTAAAGCTGTATTTAATAAGTGAGTTTAGCAAGGTTACAGATACATGATCAATATATGAAATTCAGCTTTCTATACAGTAGCAACAAATAATTGAAAATAAAATCTTTTAAATACCATTTATAATTCTTCACCAAAATATTAAATACTTAGAGGTAAATCTGACAGTAGATGTACAAGACCTGTGTATGAAAACAGTAAAACATTGCTGAGAGAAATTAAGATTTATATAAATGGAGAGATTATGTTCTTTATGGATAGGAAGATTTGGTATTATTAAGATGTTAGTTCTACATTAGATTGGACTCTTAGAACCATAGTAATGTTTTGCATACTCTCTCTCCAAGAAATAAACAATGAACTAAAATCAACTAAACCTGTAGAAAAGAAGTCCAAAAAAAAAAAAAAGAAAAGAAAAGAAGCCCAAAATAGAATATAAACAATAACAAATGAACTGTATTACAAGTGGGTAACACAACTACATTAAAGAAGATAAAGGAAGATAAGGAAAGAGCTAAATAACCTTGGAAAATAATGCTTTCACTGGATACTCTAAAACTAAAGATCAAAGATACTGTACACAAATACTGTAGTCTAGTTAGTAAATTACTTTCTCATTGGGGTAAGGGTTGGCAGTTCTGTTAAAAGTTACAAAGGAAAGGGGGAACCTTGCAGTATTGAATTAAAATTAGTTATCTGTATGATTACATAGTTTTTAATACATATAGATATAGAAAAATACAAGTATATGTGTATGTATGAACAGATATGCATACATGTATTCCTAGTTGTGTCTACTAAGAGGATTCGGTAGCAATGATACCCTAGTAGTAACAAGCACTCCTAGCCCCCAGATTTGGTTCCAAATACCATTCTCCAGTAAAAGGAATCAGGGCTACTGGGAGAAAAGGCTGATTCTCAGGTGGGAGCATAGAAAACATAAAATGAGCCTGCACTATTTTGTGATACCAAAAAATATGGAAGCGTTCACAAAAGGACGGGGTATGTCAAGAGGACAAAGGAGCCAACCTAACAGCTCGCAGAGACCAAAGCTAGCTCAACTTGAGCGGCAGAATAATGTTAGTGTTTTATGATGCTATTGATAAACTGATACAGTCCAGCATAATGATAGTATTGGATTATAACCCATAGAATGAAATAAAACCCCTGAGTCTACACTGACATAAATTGAACATTATAAATAAATACAAGGGAAAGGACAGCTCTTCCTTATAGAAAAATTTCGGTTAACAAATGTGGAGGGGATGAGGGGAAAAGCAAAGTAAACACCACTATATAAATTTGGTTAACAGCACTATAAAAATGCCACAGTCAATTTCTATCAATGACTGCTAACATTTGTGGGCAAAAATTCGCAGAGAAACAGGATATTGACAGAGTCTCTAAGTATCTCCTCCATGATATTTATCAACTATTACAGGAACGTAATAAATTTATGGTGGCAGACCCAACAGATACCACTTTAACCAAGTGTATTAAAAAATTAATACAAGTTGTAAGACCGATCAATGCCACATACTCCGTATATGACTGAAAAGGACACATCACTTCTGTGGTAAACTCACTAAAAGTATGTAACTTTAATCATAAGAAAATACCAGACATGCCACATTGAGAGACATTCTACAGAGTAACTGACCAGAACTCATTAAAGTGTCAGAATCATGAAACATAAGGAAAGACTGAAGAACTGCCATGGATTGGGATAGCAATGAGACACAAGAAGTAAATGCAGTTAGGATCCTGAAACAGAAAAAAAAAAAAGACATTAGGGGGAAAGCTGGTAAATTTTGAATAAGATCTGTAGTTTAGTATTAGCTTGGTACAAAAGTAACTGAGGTTTTGGACTATAAATTTTAAATCATTATAACCAGGCTCAAACACATCTTTATCAATCAAAATAGGAACCATTACAATCAACACATTTTTGCCATCAAAAAATGTTTGTTTATTCCTGTAGCATAAAAATCTGTGCTTCAGGAAAAAAAAAAAATCTGTGCTTCAGGATTCAGTGAACTCTTGGAAAGTATTTTCTGCCTCCAGCTGGTTGTGGAAACATTTTCCCTGCAAAAGGTTGTCAAGATGCTTGAAGAAGTGGTAGTTAGTTGGCAAGAGGTCAGGTGACTAGGGCAAATGAGGCGAAACTTTGTAGCCCAATTCGTTAAACTTTTGAAGCGTTGGTTCTTCAGCGTGTGATCAAGCATTGTCATGGAGAAGAATTGGGCCCTTTTTGTTGACCAATACTAGCTGCAGGCATTGCAGGTTTTGGTGCGTCTCATTGATTTGCTGAACATACTTCTCAGATGTAGTGGTTTGCTGGGGTTCAGAAGGCTATAATGGATCATATGGGCAGCAGACCACCAGACGGTGACCGTGCCTTTTTTTTTTTTCCTTTGGTGCAAGTTTGGTTTTGGGAAGTGCTTTGGAGATTCTTCTTGGTCCAACCACTGAGCTGGTTATCACCAGTTGTATAAAGTCCACCTTTCATCACACATCACAATTTGATCAAGAAATGTTTCATTGTTGTTGTATAGAATAGGAGAAGGCAACACTTCAAAACAACAGCTCATGAGGCAGCCATTTATCAAACTTTTTCACCCTTCCAATTTGCTTCAAATGCTGAATGACCATAGAAAGATCAATGTTGAGTTCTTCAGCAACTTCCCATCTAATTCTAAGAGGATCAGCTTCGATGATTGCTCTCAGTTGGTCATTATCAATTTCTGATGGCTGACTACAGTGCTCTTCATCTTCAAGGCTCATCTCCTTTGCAAAACTTCTTGAACTGCCATTGCACTGTATGTTCGTTAGCAGTTCCTGGACCAGATGTGTTGTTGACATTGGTAGTTGTCTCCTCTGCTTTACAACCCATTTTGAACTCGAATAAAAAATCACTGAAATTTGCTTGTCTAACATCATTTCTGGAGTCTAAAATAAATATAAAATAAACAAGTAATAAGCCATTAATCATAAAGCAAGAAATGTGCATTAAAATGATATATAACCACTTTTATTTGAAAATGTATTCCGGTATCAAACAACAAAGTTCAACAGAGTGAAACCGCAATTACTTTTGCACCAACCCAGTATTACATCAATGTTCATTTCTTAGTTTTGATAATTGTACTATAGTTTGTTCAGTTCAGTTCAGTTGCTCAGTCATGTCCAACTCTTTGTGACCCCATGAACCACAGCATGCCAGGCCTCCCTGTCCATCAACAACTGCCAGAGTCTACCCAAACCCATGTCTATCAAGTCAGTGATGCCATCCAACCATGTCATCCTCTGTCGTCCCCTTCTCCTCCCCTCAATCTTTCCCAGCATCAGGGCCTTTTCAAATGAGTCATCTCTTTGCATCAGGTGGCCAAAGTATTGGGGTTTCAGCTTCAACATCAGTCCTTCAATGAACACCCAGGACTGATCTCCTTTAGGATGGACTGGTTGGATCTCCTTGCAGTCCAAAGGACTCTCAAGAGTCTTCTTCAACACCACAGTTCAAAACCATCAATTCTTCTGCGCTCAGCCTTCTTTATAGTCCAAGTCTCACATCCATACATGACCACTGGAAAAACCATAGCCTTGACTAGACAGACCTTTGTTGGCAAAGTAATGTCTCTGCTTTTTAATATGCTATCTAGGTTGGTCATAACTTTCCTTCCAAGGAGTAAGTGTCTTTTAATTTCATGGCTGCAGTCACCATCTGCAGTGATTATGGAGCCCAGAAAAATAAACTCAGCCACTGTTTCCACTGTTTCCCCATCTATTTGCCATGAAGTGATGGGACCGGATGCCATGATCTTAGTTTTCTGAATGTTGAGCTTTAAGCCAACTTTTTCACTCTCCTCTTTCACTTTCATCAAGAGGCTCTTTAGTTCTTCTTCACTTTCTGCCATAAGGGTGGTGTCATCTGCATATCTGAGGTTATTGATATTTCTCCCAGCAACCTTGATTCCATCTTGTGCTTCATCCAGTCTGGCATTTCTCATGATGTACTCTGCATATAAGTTAAATAAGCAGGGTGACAATATATAGCCTTGAGGTACTCCTTTTCCTACTTGGAACTAGCCTGTTGTTCCATGTCTAGTTCTAACTGTTGCTTCCTGACCTGCATACAGGTTTCTCAAGAGGCAGGTCAGTTGTTACCATTATGAGAAACTGGGATAACATAGGGAATCTCTCTGTAATATTTTTGTAATTTTCTGTAAGACTAAAATTATTTCCAAATAAAAATTTAAATAAGGTTCATTGGTTTTAGACTGTACTGGTAAGTATGAATAGCTAACTGCTCTGAGGAAACAAAGAAAAGAGATGTAACTGATGTCTGTCCATTCATGACTAGCCAGTTAATAGATTATTTCTGTGGTAGCATTACTGTTGTCTCTGGTTATTAAATTAACAGTAATTATCTCCATTAGATTCTCTAGACTCATTGAAAATGTTTTAAAAACCTAATTAGAAAAAAAAACTCATTTCACATGCTAGCAAGGTAATAATGCTCAAAATCCTCCAAACTAGGCTTCAGTAGTATGTGAAATGAGATCTTCCAGGATTTAAAACAAGCTGGATTTAGAAAAGGCAGAGGAACCAGAGATCAAACTGCCAACATCCGTTGGGTCATAGAAAAAGCTAGAGAATTTCAGAAAAACATCTACTTCTGCTACATTGACTACACTAAAACCTTTGACTGTGTGGACAACAAATAGTGGAAAATTCTTAAAGAGATAGGAATACGAGACCACCTTACCTGCCTCCTGAGAAGCCTCTATGCAGGTCAAGAAGCAACAGAACCGGACATGGAAAAGCTGACTGATTCAAAAGGGGAAAGGAGTATGTCAAGGCTGTGTATTGTCACCCTGCTTATTTACCTTAATGCAGAGCACATGATGCAAAATGCCAGACTGGACGAAGCACAAGCTGTAGTCAAGATTGCCAGGTGAAAAAAAAAAAAGATTGCCAGGTGAAATAACAATAATCTCAGATACACAGATGATAGTACTCTTATGGCAGAAAGTGAAGAGGAACTAAAGAGCCTCTTGATGAAGGTGAAACAGGAGAGTGAAAAAGTTGACTTATAACTCAACATTCAGAAAACAAATGGCATCTGATTCCATCACTTCATAGCAAATAGATGGAGAAACAATGGGAAACAGTGACAGACTTTATTTTCTTGGCCTCCAAAATCATTGCAGATGGTGACTGCAGCCATGAAATTCAAAGACGCTTGCTCCTTGGAAGAAAAGCTACGACAAACCTAAACAGCATATTAAAAAGCAGAGGCTTTACTTTGTCAACAAAGGTCTGTATAGTCAAAGCTATGGTTTTTCCGGTGGTCATGTATCGATGTGAGAGTTGGACTATAAAGAAGGCTGAGGGCTGAAGAATTGATGCTTTTGAACTATGGTGTTGGAGAAGACTCTTGAGAGTCCCTTAGACTGCAAGGAGATCAAACCAGTCAATCCTAAAAGAAGTCAATCCTGAATATTATTGGAAGGACTGATGCTGAAGCTAAAGCTCCAATACTTTGGCCACCTGATGCAAAGAACTGACTCATTAGAAAAGACCCTGACGCTGGGAAGAATTGAAGGCAGGAGGAGAAGGGGACAACAGAGGTCGAGATGGTTGGATGGCATCACTGACTCAATGGACATGAGTTTGAGCAAGCTCCAGGAGTTGGTGATGGACAGGGAAGGCTGGCGTGCTGCCGTCCATGGGGTTGCAAAGAGTCAGATGTGACTGAGCAACTGAAGAAAAAAAAAAAACTATTTCAAGGTTTTAATATTCAAATAGTCTTCTATGAGAACAGGATATCAGATTTAAAATAAATAAAATCCTAAATTGGAAAACAGATTTATCAACACAGTGATTTTGATGAACATTAGCTGACTCACATACCTTAACATAAAGTTATTTGGCTACCAGTAATTTTTCCAGTAATTTCCCATGTCTGTAGGTTAAGAAAGAATCATTCTAGTTGGCTTCTGTCTATCCTCCTTTCTGTGTAAATTTCACTTGGCAATCCCTAACAAGATCTGTGGGATGAATTTCGCTGACGTGTGTTAGAATTACAGCATGTACCTGTAAGACACTTGATTTACAAATCACCAGATATAGCCAGATTAACATTTTAACTTTCTTGAAGTATACTGTACATATCCAAGTCACACAAAAGTGTGCTTGTGAAACATTTGAGTTTAATAAAATACTAGTTAAATTGTAAATGCATTGTTCCGTGTTGTGAAACAGCACGTCTGCTCAACTGGCAAGTATTGTACAAGAGTTAAAAAAAGATCCAGTCTGTATCTTAGGGGGGTTTTTGGTATGTTTGTTAATTTCGTTATGATTTTGTTCTTTTTCAGGATGTGGTAGATACACATCCTGGCCTCACGTTCCTGAAAGATGCTCCAGAATTCCACTCCCGGTACATCACCACGGTAGGCTGTGTCCTTTTTTGTCTTAATAAAACTCTTTAAGTTTTCTTTTTGCCACTACCAAGTATCTAGGCTTTTAGATCTTTATGTAGAATGGACCATAATGATTATTTAAAATAGGAGGAAATAAAATTGAATTATTTATATCTAGTTCACTTCTTATATGTGCCTGGTGCTTAAGAAGTCTCTTGTATACAGAATCTAAGTGATATACTCATTCTGTCTGGTCTTCATCAATATTGATACCCAGTTGATCTTCAGTATTTGCAAATAATACAAGAAGTTTTCAACAGCCTTTTCCCAAAAAAAAAGATGTATCTAGAGTACATCAAAATTAGAATGAGATGATAATGAGAAATTAGAGTATATATAATCAGAAAATAAATCATATAAGAATTTAAAATAACATAATCACAGTCTCCTGTTTTGCAAGGTGTTCTCATTCCGTGTTTCTCAGGCACAGCCTCATTTGATCAGTCACAGGCAGGGCATGCATTGTGGGTGAGAGCTGCCAGGCCTGCAGCTCACTGCAGCCACGCCAGGCGTTCTCTGTCCTAGCTTCCAGATTATCTTTGCAAGAATTCCACAGATGAACCTCAGGGCATACCTCGCATTCACAGCCATACCCGGCTGATATGATCCCCACCTCTGGTTCAGATCTCCCAGTAAATAGGGCAGTCTCTTCTGAGGAAGACCCTCTCCTTCTTGGGGCACTTTTTGTTGGCTATGGATTGGTGGGTTCTGTTGAGTTACAGAATACTACCATTCTTTTTTCTCCTGTAGGAACTTCATTATTTCCTTTTTACATTGATTCTCTTATGACATAAAACTTTATAAGACTTCATTTGAACCATAAAATGTCACTGCCATCTAAGACTATCTTAGAAGTTATTTTTGCCTGTTAACCACAACCCGATACTAAACTACCTCTGCCACAGTCACCCTGGGCCAGCTGGTCATCCTTGTTTCTCACGTGGACTCCTTCTAATTGGTCTCCCTACCTTCATTGCCCTACAGTCTAGTCTCCACAAAGCAGAGTTATTCTTTGAAAACGTAAGTCAGATCATGTCACTCCTCTGCTCAAACCCTCCATTGTTTCCCCGTCTCATTCAGAATGAAAGCCAGAGTTCTTGCCATTATTCCCCATAACCCCCCACCCACCCGCCCACACCCTCACAATGCCTACTGTCTGTTACTTAAGCAAGAGTTGTGCTCTGTGTTCCTGGAACAAGCCAAACCCACTTCTGCCTCAGGTGCTTTGTTCTTACTCTCTCCTCTGCCTGGAATGCTCTTCCTACAGATTGCAGCGTGACCCACTCCCTCACTCCATCCAGACGTGTGCTCAGACATTCCCGTCTTAATGAGACCTTCCCTGATCACCCTCTGCCTTCTTCACCTGTCTTCCCTCTCTGTCCCCTGCCTCTACTCATGTTTTGCTTTATTTTCCTTCTTAGTGCCTGATATTTAAATTTTTTGTTTATTGTCCATGTCCTTCTCTATAACATAAACTCCATGAGAGGAGGGACTTTGTCTGTATTTAGATCTTGCTGTATCTCTAATACCTGAAATAGGGCCTGGCACATAATAGATATACAGTAGGTATTTATTGAGTAAGTGAAGTTATTCATGTGTAGAATTAAGAATTCTACATGTAACCGTGATTTCAGTCCCAATGAGAATTACTGGATTCTGATTGTTGACTGTTCTGTAAACTCAGGGCGTATTAAAATTGAGTTGGCCAAAAAGTTTGTTCAGGTAAGATGTAACAGAAAAACCTGGACAAACTTTTTGGTCACTCAATAATATATTAGAATCTCAAGAGACTGAAAAGATCTTGATAATCTCTTCCAACCTTCTGCCAATTCAGAAAATGCTCTCTATAGGAATCATTTGAATTTGTTCTTAGAGAAGATGTTAAAGAACAGGATTATGAAAGCATAAATTTTCCTTTGTACTCTTTCTAGTTTGGTATTTACTAAAGTATGATCCCCAGACCTATGATAAACTGGGGTCTTCTAGTGACCCCTGCTAGTTTTATGATTTGAAAGTGAAAAGCCATGATACAATTTTGTTTGCATGTAATTCACATTTTCTGAGAAATACTAGTATGTCAGTCATTGATCTAAAAGAACTACATAGGTCAGTTAACAGAATCCAGTTAATTTTCTGCTGACATATCTCCATGGTATTTGCATATTATTGTTTACTTTTTTTAAATTTATACCTTGCTAGCATTATGCTACTTTATCCCCAGTTCACAAAAATTAATCCAGTATAACTTGTTCACTTTGCTGTACAGAAGAAACTAACACAACATTGTAAACAATAAAACTGTTTTAAAGATGAGCCCGTTACTCAGAAGTTGTCCTAGAAGTGTAAACTACTTGTGATTAAATAGTGATAACGGGGCAGCTCAAAACAACATCATAACATAAGTAGTAAATTAGGTCCAACTGAGAATACAAAATGAGAATCTGTGTATACTGAGATAAGTGTAACTGCTTGTTTGTGATAATCTGATACTATCATTGAAAACACAGAGATGCTAATAAAGCATCGCACTGAATAGAATTTTATTGGACTGATGGTCTGTTCTCCACAGTGTCTTTTCTATTATGAAATTTGGTCATGTAATGACATGAAGTCATTGAAAATTTTGCGCTATATCAAAGTACAGTGAATCTTTCTATAAAAAATACAAAATAAGCTTTCTAGTATGAAATTAATTTTCTTGCTAAAGGCCTAATAGTAAGCAAATTTAGAAAAGTGTCATACTCTGCTCTGCTCATGGCAAAGACAGACAACAGTATTTCCAAGAGACTTACAAAGATCAGCCTCAGAATTAATGACAGATGTCTCAAAAAAGCAAAATTAATTTATCATATGACCCTACTGAATATTATATAATTTCAATGGCATACAGCATAGGACAATTAATGTATTTTGTTTCCATGCTAGAGTTACACAGTTATTTCACTTTACAGTCGGCAGAAACTGCTGACACAGTGTATGACTCAAGTATTAGTTTATGTGTGGCACATAAATGATGAAGAAAATTGGGCAACTTTTATTTTCCGTTTCTCAGTGAAAACCTGTGCTACAGGAAAAGACTTTATATTTGTTTAGTTAATCATAATTATTTTGTCAGCCGTTTTAGATTGGAAAGACAGAACACCAACTATGCATATAGCAAATACCCAAAGTCACCCTTATTTCCAGAGAAGAGTTGACATTGAGTAATAAGCCTTTTGATATTGAATGAAAATGAAAATTGGAAATACCTGCAAATTGTGACCCTTGAGTTTGCATATTTACATACCATGCAAAGAAATTACCAGTAAATAAGACTCTGCTTATCCTTATTGACATATGCTGACTTTTAAGGAAAGAGGTAGGTTTTAAAATAAGCGGTAAGATTGAAAACACTTTTTTGTAATATTGGTGCTGGCAGTGAAGATATTTCAGTGGCGCCTAGTAGAAGGGCCAGGCTTCTGGCACTGAGTTGTTCATCTGCATCCACGTCACGTACAAAGAGCAATCTCTGTAATTTCTGTGTCTGTGTTTGATCCCCTGTCTAAAACTCTCTTGACAGAGCCACCAAACACGTACTTCCATTCCTAAAAGTGTGAAAAGTATCAGTCACTCAGTCTTGTAACCAACTCTTTGCAAACTAATGGACTGTAGCCCACCAGGCTCTTCTGTCCATGGAATTCACCAGGCAAGAATACTGGAGTGGGTAGCCATTCACTTCTCCAGGGGATCTTCCCAACCCAGGGATTGAACCCAGGTCTCCTGCATTGCAGGCAGATTCTTTACCATCTGAGCCACCAGGGAAGTCCCCTTCCATTCCTGGTGATCTAAAATTGTGAATTAGAAATTTCCAATTGAGTAGATATAAAGAAAAACTGATTTATAATTCAAATTGTCTATCAAGTTGACTAGAGATCCCCTGGTGAAAAATTATCCAATTTCATTTCTCTCATTAGTAATACGTAGTTATTCTCACTACTATTAATTTTTACATTTTTTGATATTTTTATATTTTTCTCAATTTCTATTTTAAAAACCTAAAACTGGTAGACCAAAAGCTAGGGGGGAGAAAACTGCAATTAGTGTAGAACCAGCAGCTACATGCTGTTACCACTAGATGGCGCCCCTACCTCGATAAGTTAAAATGCTGACTCAGTATTGTGGAAACCAATAAATGTGCTGATACAGTGGGGCCACTGAATAAGGAGATTTAGGCTATGGGAAAATGGAATACATGTACAGTTTTTTACAGTAATGAGACAAGTAGATTATCAGATGCTAAAAATAGGAAATTACTTGATATTCAAAATGTTTACAAATTTTAAAAATTCTGTCAAAACAAAAAATGAAAAAATAAAATAAGCAGAAATACAGACTCAAGTTTTATACTTTTAAGTATAACATAGTACCTTCATAAGTAATATAAAATATTTAAGGAGTATATATATATATAAAATTTAGGTAGATAGGAAACTTAGACTTTAAGAAAATTTTATATTCAAAATCAAGAAATAAGGACAAAATCTAAGAATGTACAAAAAAAAAAGTTTGGTGTAATAATATGTGTTGTAATTAACTTGAGAAAAGGAATATGGAACTATGATAAAAGATATTCTTAATTTTTATTTTCCTATATATATATAATTTCTGGCCTAAAATCCTCTATTCTCTGCCCTGAAGCACCTCATTCAGAGTCTGAGTGGAGCCAGTAGAGAAGTTATAGACATCAGCTAGTCCCTGCTCCCACCTAACATAGGAATCCTGTGAATTTCTGCATAAATAACTTGGTGAGAAGAAACTTCGCTACTTCATACAACCCATTGCTTATCAGGGCTAATTTTAGGAAACTCGTATTTACATTGAAGCATTTCTATCCAGTAGTTCTCGTAATTCCAGTTCTAGTCCTACACTGTAATGCAATACAAAGCAAATCAACTTCTTCCACCTGATAGCCTTTCAGATCATGATCACATCTACACTCTAGTCCAGTAGTATCTTTCACGATAATTTTGTATACAGTTTCCTGTTTTATATTTTCTGTATATCTTGTATGTAGCCTATCAATAAATCATAGACAACAATACTGATTTATGTAAAATATTAATTACTTCCCTAGGTTACATCCATCTGCTGCTCAAAACTCTGAAGAGTTTATTCAATTAGCTATGAATCCAATGCATATGTCTCTATCACAAATATAACTCAGAAGTCTGTTACACAGCTTTCCAACCTCATTAATTTATCAAGCAGTTTTCCAAAGAAGACATATAGATGGCCAACAGGTACATGAAAAGATGTTCAACACTACTAATCATCAGGAAAATTCAAATCAAAACTAAAGTGAGATATCACCTCACACTTGTTAGAATGGCTTTCATCAAAAAGACAAGAAATAACAAAGATGTGGAGAAAAGGGAATCCATGTGCATTGTTGGTGGGAATGTAAATTGGTACCACCAATGGGAGTTCCTCAAACAAATTCAAATAGAGCTAATTCAGTAATTCTGCTTCTGGGTATTCATCCAAAGAAAACAGAAACACTAATGTGAAAAGATACATGCACCCCTGTGTTTACCATGGCCTTATTTACAATGGCCAATATATGGAAACAAGCTAAATGTTCATTAACAGATGAGTGGATAAAGAAGATGTGGGCTTCCCTGATAACTCAGTTAGTAAAGAATCCACCTGCAATGCAGGAGACTTGGGTTCAATCCCTGGGTTTGGAAGATCCCCTGGAGAAGGGAAAGGCTACCCACTCCAGTATTCTGGCTTGGAGAAGTCCATGGACTGCATAGTCAATGGGGCCGCAAAGAATCAGACATTACTGTGTGACTTTCACGTTCAGAATATATATACAATGAAATATTATTCATCCATTAGGAAAGAGTGAAATCTTGCCATTTGCAATATCATAGATGGATCTTGAGGGCATTATGCCAAGTGAAATCAGTCAGAGAAAGATAAATACTGTATGATATAAATCTTTAAGAAAAAAAGATGGTAATGATAACCCTATATGCAAAACAGAAAAAGAGACACAGATGTACAGAACAGACTTTGGGACTCAGTGGGAGAAGGCGAGGGTGGGATGTTCTGAGAGAATAGCATCGAAACAAGTATACTATCAAGGGTGAAACAGATCACCAGCCCAGGTTGGATGTATGAGACAAGTGCTCAGGGCTGGTGCACTGGGAAGACCCAGAGGGACGGGATGGGGAGGGAGGCGGGAGGGGGGATCGGGATGGGGAACACATGTAAATCCATGGCTGATTCATGTCAATGTATGGCAAAAACCACTACAATATTGTAAAGTAATTAGCCTCCAACTAATAAAAATAAAAAAAGAAAACTTCATAAACTCAGAGAACAGATTGAGGATTGCCAGAGGT
This sequence comes from Cervus canadensis, assembly GCF_019320065.1. NCBI lineage: Eukaryota > Metazoa > Chordata > Mammalia > Artiodactyla > Cervidae > Cervus > Cervus canadensis. The sequence goes on along the minus strand of NC_057392.1, from coordinate 10,958,436 downwards.
GGGAGATGGGGAGAGGGGGAAATGGGTGAAGAAAATCAGAAGGCATAAACTTCCAGTTGTAAAATAAATTAGTCATGGGGATGTAATGTACAGCATGGTAACTATAGATCATAATACTATACTGCATGTTTGAAAATTACTAAGAGTAAATCTTAAAATTTCACAAGAAAAAAAATTCTGTAACTATATGATGGATGTTAAGTAGACATTTTGGTGATCATTTCACAATATATATGTTCAGTCACTTCAGCCATGTCCAGCTCTTTGCGACCCCATGGATCTTAACCCACCAGGCTCCTCTGTCTATGGGATTTTCCCAGCAAGAATACTGGAGTGGATTGCCATGCCGTCCTCCAGGGGATTTTCTTGACCCAGGAATCGAACCTGTGTCTCCTGCATTGCAGGCGGATTCTTTACCTGCTGAGCCATTGGGGAAGCCCTTCACAATATATACAAATATTAAAGTACCTAACATATCTATAGAATGTCCCACCTAGGAACAGTGGAATATATATTCTTCTCAAGTACACATAGAATATTCTCCAGGATAGACTATGTGGGAGGCCATAAAAGAGCCTCAAAAAATTTAAAAGGTGAAATTATACAAATTATGTTCTCTGACCACAATGGAATAAAATTAATGAAAGAAATTTGAGGTTCCACAAATATGCAAAAATTTTAATAACACAGTTTAAGTAACCAGTGGATCAAAAAAGAATACCTAAAGGAAATTAGAAACTAATTTGAAATGAATGAAATGAAAAGAACAACATACTAAAACTTTAAATGAATAAAAAGCAAAACATACCAGAATGTGTAGGATGAAGCTGTAACTCCATCTACTGAAAAAGAAATGTCTTAAATCAATAACCTAACCTTCCACTTTAAGACACTGGGGAAAAAACAGCAAATGAAGCACAGCAAACAGAAGAAAAGAATAAAGATTAGAACTGATAAATGAGAGAATAGGAAAACAATAGAGAAAATCAATGGGGCCAAAAAGTCAGTTATTTTGAAAATATTCGTAATCTTGATAAGGCTTAGCTATACTGACCCCCTTCATGGATCACAGTTCTGTTGTGGTAAACGGGCTTGCATAATTCAGTGAAGCTATGAGCCACGCTCTGCAGGGCCACCCAGGACGGATGGGTCACAGGGAAGAGTTCTGACACGACGTGGTGCCCTGAGGAGGGAATGGCAAACCACTCCAGTGCTTGCCATGAGAACCCCATGAGTAGTATGAAAAAGCAAAAAGATATGGTACTGGAAGATGAATCCCCCAGGTCAGAAGGTGTCCAGTATGCTACTGAGGAAGGCCAGAGGGCAATTACAAATAGCTTCAGAAAGAATGAAGCGACTGGACCAAAGTGGAACAGTGGCCAGTTGTGGATGTGACTGGTAGTGAAAGTAAAGTCCAGTGCTGTAAAGAATAATATTGCATAAACCTGGAATTAACATGAATCAAGCTAAGTTGTTCGTGTTCACATAGGAGATGGCAAGACTTAACATTGACGTCTTAGGAATCAGTGAACTAAAATGGATAGTAATGGGAGAATTTAATTCAGATGGTCACTGTATCTATTACTATGGGCAAGAATCCCTTAGAAGAAATGCAGTAGCCCTCATAGTCAACAAAAGAGCCCAAAATGTAGTACTTGGGTACATTTTAAAAAATGACAGGATGATCTTGGTTTATTTCCAATAATTACATAATTTATTATTATATAGCTTATAATTTATTCAACATCACAGTAATCCAAGTCTATGCCTCAACCACTAATCCTGAATAAGCTGAAGTTGACCAGTTAAATGAAGACCTACAAGACTTTCTAGAACTAACACCAAAAAAAGATGTCCTTTTCATCATAGGAGATTGGAATGCAAAAGTAGGAAGTTAAGAGATACCTGGAGTAATTGGCAAGTTTGGCCTTGGAGTACAAAATGAAGCAGAGCAAAGACTAACAGAATTTTGTCAAGAGAACATATTGGTCATAACAAACACCCTTTTACAGCAACACAAAAGACATCTCTACACATGAACATCACCAAATAAATGATCAATACCAGAATCAGATTGATTTTATTCTCTGCAGCTGAAAATGTAGAAGCTCTCTACAGTCAGCAAAAACAGGACCTGGGAGCTGATTGTGGCTCAGATTATGAACTCCTTACTGTAAAATTCAGGCTTAAATTGAAGAAAGTAGGGAAAACCAATAAGCCATTCAGGTATGACCCAAATCAAATCCCTTATGATTATACAGTCGAGGTGACGAATAGATTCAAGGGATTAGATCTGGTAGACAGAGAACCTGAAGAACTACGGACAGAGATTCATAACATTGTACAGGAGGCAGTGACCAAAACCATCCCAAAGTAAAAGAACTGCAAGAAGGCATAGCTGAGGAAAGAGAAGCAAAAGGCAAAGGAGAAAGGAAAAGATGTACCCAACTGAATGCAGAGTTTCAGAGAATAAATAGCAAGGAGAGAGAAGAAAGCCTTCTTAAGTGAACAGTGGAAAGAAATAGAGGAAAACAGTAGAAGGGAAAAAGACTAGAGATCTCTTCCAAAAAACTGGAGATATCAAGGGAACATTTCATGCAAGGATGGGCACATAAAGGACAGAAACAGTAAAGACCTAATAGAAGCAGAAGAGATTAAGAAGAGGTGGCAAGAATACATACAACAACTATACAAGAAAGATCTTAATGACCCAGATAACCACAGTGGTGTGGTCACTCACCTAGAGCCAGATATCTAGGAGTTTGAAGTCAGGTGGGCCTTAAGAAGCATTACTACAAACAAAGCTAGTAGAGAATGAAATTCCAGCTGAACCACTTAAAATCATAAAAGACAGTGATGTTAAAGTGCTGAACTCAGTATGTCAGCAAACTTGGAAAACTAAGCAATGACCACAGGATTGAAAAAGGTCAGTTTTTATTGCAATCCTAAAGAAGGGAAACACCAAAGAATGTTCCAACTACCATACAATTGTGCTCATTTCACATGCTAGTAAAGTTATACTCAAAACCCTTCAAGCTAGGTTTTAGCAGTATATGAATCTAGAACTTCCAGACATACAAGCTGGATTTAGAAAAGGCAGAGGAACCATATATAGATCAAATTGCCAACATTCACTGGATCATAGAGAAAGCACTGGAATTCCAAAAAAACATCTGCTTCATTGGCTACACTAAAGCCTTCGACTGTGTGAATCACAACAAACTGTGGAAAATTCTTAAATAGAAGGGAATGCCAGACCACCTTACCTGTCTCCTGAAAACCTGTATGCAGGTCAAGAAGCAACAGTTAGAACCAGACATGGAGCAACAGACTGGTTCAAAATTGGGAAAGGAGTACATCAAAGCTGTATATTGTCACCCTGCTTATTTAACTTCTATGCAGAGCACATCATGCAAAATGCCAGGCCAGATGACTCACAAGCTGGAACCAATTTTGCCAGGAGAAATATCAACAACCTCAGATATGCAGATGATAGCACTCTAATGGAAGAAAGCAAAGAGGAACTAAAAAGCCTCTTGGTGAGGGTGAAAGAGGAGAGTGAAAAAGCTAGCTTAAAACTCAACTTTAAAAAAACCCAAATCATGGCATCCAGTCCCATCATTTCATGGCAAATAGAAGGGGAAGTGGAAACAGTGACAGGCTTTACTTTCTTGGGCTCCAAAAATCACTGCAGATGGTGACTGTAACCATGAAATTAAAAGACACTTGCTCCTTGGAAGGAAAGCTATTGCAAACCTAGACACCATATTAGAGAGCAGAAACATCACTTTGCTGACGAATGTCTGTATAGTCACAGCTATGGTTTTTCCGGTGGTCATGTATCAATGTGAGAGTTGGACCATAAAGGAGGCTGAGTGCCGAAAAATTGATGCTTTTGAACTGTAGTGTTGGAGAATACTCTTGAGAGTCCCTTGGACTGTAGGGAAATCAAACCAGTCAATCCTAAAGGAACAATTCAACCCTGAATATTCAGTGGAAGGACTGATGCTGAAGCTGAAGCTCCAATACTTTGGCCACCTGATGCAAAGAGCCAACCCATTGGAAAAGACTCTGAGGCTGGAAAGATTGAAGGCAAAAGGAGAAAGGGATGGCAGAGGATGAGATGGTTAGATAGCATCACTGACTCAGTGGACATGACTTTGAGCAAACTCTGGGAGATAGTGGAGGGCAGGGGAGCCTGGCATGCTTAAGTCCATAAGGTTGCAAAGAGTTGGACACAACTTAGGTACTGAACAACAACAAATACTGATCAAAAGAAAAAGAACATACAAATTACTAAGGTCAGAATTAAGAGGGAACATGACTACTGACCATACATGAATGAAAAGGATTATAGTATATGTATTACATATAACAACTTGATACTGTCAAATTAACTAACAGACAAAATGAACAAATTCCTGGAGAGACATAAACTACTTAACTGTTTCAAGAAGAAATTAAAAATCTGAATAGGAAAAACAATCCTAGACTGATCTGGCTTCACTAAAAGATGCTACTAAACATTTTTTTTTAATAACAATTTTTTACAATCTCTTTGAAAAAGCAAAAGCAGAAAGAACACTTCCAAATTAATTTTATAAGGCCAGTATTACCCAGATACCAAAACCAGACAGCACATTAACAAGAAAACTGTGACTATCCTTTATGAATATAGATACAAAAATAACGAAATTAGGAAAATTAATCTAGCAAAATATGAAAAATATATCATGACCGAGACTTTTCCCAAAAATGCAAGGTTAGTTTACCACGTAAAAATCTATCTATGTATCATATTAATACAACAAAGGATAAAAACCGTATGTTCATTCTAGCAGTCTCAGAAAAAGCACTTGAGAAAGTCTAACACTACTTCATGGTTAAAAAAGAAAAAATGGTTAAAAAATGGACAGAAATTTCCTTGACCTGATAAAGCTTATCTATGAAAAATCCACAGCTAATAACTAGTTAATAGTGCAAATGTGAATGCTATTTTCCTAAGATCAGGAAAAAGACAAAGCTGTATGCTCTGTTCAACACTAGATCCTAAACAGAATTATCAGACAAGAAAATGAAATTAAAAGCATCCAGATTGGAAAGGAAGAAGGAAAACTGTTTAAATATGATATTGTATATAGGAAATCCTAAGAAATCAACCAAGAAACTGTTAGAACTTAGTAAAAGTTAATTTCAATTTACAAAATTAGTTTATAAGATTGATATATAATATCAATTTATAAAAATCTGTTTCTGTGCATGAACAATGAAAACCCCAAAACTGAAATTAAGAGAATAATTCCATTTATAATAGCAGCAGGTCTTTGCTGCTGATCCAGTAGTTTATAATCTGCCTGCCAGTGCAGAGGACACAGATTCATTTTCTTGTCTAGGAAGATCCCATATGCTGTGGAGCAACAAAACCCATGTGCCACAGCTACTGAGCCAGCACACCTAGAGTCTGGAAAAGCCACCACAGCGAGAAACTCTTGGACTGCAATGAAGAGTATCCCCTGCTCACCGCAACTAGAGAAAGTCCACGCATGGCAACGAAACCCAGAGCAGCCAAAAGTAAATAAAAATAAATAAATATAATAGCAACAAACAGAATAGAGTATCTAGGAATAAATTTAGCAAAAGAAGTATAAAACTTATATTGTGAGAATTATATTGTTGAAAGAAACTAAGGAATATCTAAATGAAACAAAGATATTCCATGTTCATGGATCAGAAGACTTAATATTAGCATGCAGTATTCCCCAAACTGATCTGTAGATTCAGAATCTCAGCTACTTTTTGTTGTTGTTGCAATAAGAGAAGAACTGAATCTTGAATTCATATGAAAATACAAAAGGATCAGGATCAGTGTAACCAAAACTATCTTGAAAAAGAATAAAATTATAGGATTCATACTTTCTGACTTCAAAATATACAAAGCTGAGGTAAAGACCATGTAATACTAGCATAAAGATAAACAAACATAAATTGAATTAAATTAGAAGTCCAGAAATAAATCCTTACATTTATGCTAATTGATTTTCAACAAGGATGTTAAGACACAATTCATTGGGGGAGAGGAAATGTTTTGTAACAAGTGTTGCTAGGCACTGGATATCCACATGGAAAAGAATTAATTTGGACCCCTACCTCACATTATACAAAACAAATTAGCTCAAATGGTTTACAGACCCAAATGCAAGAGCTAGAACTATAAAACTTTCAAGAGAAAGTATGGGAATAAATGTTCATGACCTTGGTTAGATGCAGTTTCTTAGCTGACACCAAAACACATCAAAAGAAAAAAAATGAAGGAATTGGACTTCATCAAAATTTTGAAAGTTCATGCTTCAAAAGACAACAGCAAAAACATAAAAGATAACCCATAGCATGGGAGAAAATATTTCAGATGATATATCTGATACATGACTTGTATCTAGAATGTATGAATAACACAACTCAATAATAAAAAAATAGGTTACTCAATTTTAAAATGAACAAAGGATATGAATAGACATTTCTCCAGAGAAGGTATCTATATGGCCAATAAGCACATATCAGAATTCTTGATATCACTATCATCAAAGAAATGCAAATCAAAACCACAGTGAAATACCCCTTTACACACACTGGGATAGCTATGAATAAAAAGTCAGGTAATAAACAAGTGTTGGCAAGGGTATGGAGAAATCAGAACCCTAATACACTGCTATTGGGAGTATAAAATGCAGCAGCCACTATTGAAAACACTGGCAGTTCCTCAGATGGCTATAGTGTTACCATGGACCCAGGAATTTCACTGCCCAGTATTGGGAAAATACCCAAGAGAAATGAAAATATATTCACACAAAGAGTTATACATCCATTTTCATAACATCACTATTTTTAGTAGCCAAAATGTGGAACAACCCAAATGTCTATCAATTTAATAAATGGATAAACACATGTGATATATCCATGTAATCTAACATTATTCAGCAATAAAAAACATGAAATACTGATAAATACTACAGTATAGTTGAATCTTGAAAATACTATGCAAATTAAAAGACATCAATCACAAAATACTACATATTGTGTGAATACATTTATATGAGTTGTCCAAACAGATAAATCTATAATAGAGGAGGTAGGCTAATGGTTGTCTAGACCATGAGGGACCTGGAGGGGTGAGGGCAGGGAGGTAGGGATGAGGTATAAGTGCTAATAGGTTTGGAGTTTCATTTTTGAGGTGATGAAAGTTAAATTTGGTGATAGTTATACAACTCTGTGGATATACTAAAAACCATTGGATTATACATATTATATGGATGAATTGTATGATATGTGAACTCTATCTCAGTAAACCTGTTTCTTTTAAAAGAAGAGTTGAGATACTACAAAGTATATTCTCTGATCATAATGGGATTAATGTAAAAATCAATAAGAGAAAGGTGACTGGAAATTAAACACACAGAGCTAAGTAATCCTTGGGTCCAAAAGCATGTATCAAGAGAAACAGATATTCAAAAGGTAAAAGAATACTATGAATAACATACACATACATAAATGTGGTGACTTAAATGGACTAATTTCATTAAAGTCACAAATTAACAAAAGTTGTCCAAGAAGAAATACATAATGCAAATAGTCTTGTATCTATTAAAGACAACTGAATTCATAGTTTAAAGCTTTCTGAAAAAGACATCTCAGCCCAGATAATTTTACTATTGCATTCTTCCAAACAGCTGAAGAAAAAATACCAAATTCTGCCCTACTTCTTTCAGAAAATTGAAAAGGAGGGAACAACTCCCAGCTTGCTTTATGAAACCAGCATTACCTAGATACGAAAACCAACAAACACATACAGGAAAATAAAACTACAGGCCAACATCCCTCATAAAGATAGACTCAAAAATCATTAACAGGATACTAGTAAGTCAAAGCTCAACTTCTCAACCTCTCAGACCCTTTTCCAAAATCAGCTGATGCCCTACAGGAAGTTCAGTTCAGCTCAGTCGCTCAGTTGTGTCCAACTCTTTGTGACCCCATGAATCACAGCACGCCAGGCCTCCCTGTCCATCACAAACTCCCGGAGTTTACTCGAACTCATGCCCATCGAGTTGGTGATGCCATCCAGCCATCTCATCCTCTGTCGTCCCCTTCTCCTCCTGCCCCCAATCCCTCCCAGCATCAGGGTTTTTTCCAATGAGTCAACTCTTCACATGAGGTGACCAAAGTACTGGAGTTTCAGCTTCAGCATCAGTCCTTCCAATGAACACCCAGGACTGATCTCCTTTAGGATGGACTGGTTGGATCTCCTTGCAGTCCAAGGGACTCTCAAGAGTCTTCTCCAACACCACAGTTCAAAAGTATCAATTTTTCGGCGCTCAGCATTCTTTTTAGTCCAACTCTCACATCCATACATGACCACTGGAAAAACCATAGCCTTGACTAGATGGACCTTTGTTGGCCAAGTAATGTCTCTGCTTTTTAATATGCTATCTAGGTTGGTCATAACTTTCCTTCCAAGGAGTAAGCATCTTTTTTTTTTTCATTTATTTTTATTAGTTGGAGGCTAATTACTTTACAATATTGTAGTGATTTTTGTCATACATTGACATGATTCAGCCATGGATTTACATGTATTCCCCATCCCAATCCCCCCTCCCACCTCCCTCTCTACCCGATCCCTCTGGGTCTTCCCAGTGCACCAGGCCCGAGCACTTGTCTCATGCATCCAACCTGGGCTGGTGATCTGTTTCACCCTAGATAATATACATGTTTCGATGCTGTTCTCTCGAAACATCCCACCCTCGCCTTCTCCCACAGAGTCCAAAATTCTGTTCTGTACATCTGTGTCTCTTTTCTGTTTTGCATATAGGGTTATCATTACCATCTTTCTAAATTCCATATATATGCGTTAGTATACTGTATTGGTCTTTATCTTTCTGGCTTACTTCACTCTGTATAATGGGCTCCAGTTTCATCCATCTCATTAGAACTGAATTCTTTTTAATTGGCTGAGTAATATTCCATGGTGTATATGTACCACACCTCCCTTATCCATTCGTCTGCTGATGGGCATCTAGGTTGCTTCCATGTCCTGGCTATTATAAACAGTGATTTTGGAGCCCAAAAAAATGAAGTCTGACACTGTTTCCGCTGTCTCCCCATCTATTTCCCATGAGGTGATGGGACCAGATGCCATGATCTTAGTTTTCTGAATGTTAAGCTTTAAGCCAACTTTTTCACTCTCCTCTTTCACTTTCATCAAGAGGCTTTTTAGTTCCTCTTCACTTTTCTGCCATAAGGGTGGTGTCATCTGCATATCTGAGGTTATTGATATTTCTCCCGGCAATCTTGATTCCAGCTTGTGCTTCTTCCAGCCCAGCGTTTCTCATGATGTACTCTGCATGTAAGTTAAATAAGCAGGGTGACAATATACAGCCTTGACATACTCCTTTTCCTATTTGGACCCAGTCTGTTGTTCCATGTCCAGTTCTAACTGTTGCTTCCTGACCTGCATACAGGTTTCTCAAGAGGCAGGTCAGGTGGTCTGGTATTCCCATCTCTTTCAGAATTTTCCACAGTTTATTGTGATCCACACAGTCGAAGGCTTTGGCATAGTCAATGAAGCAGAAATAGATGTTTTTCTGAAAATCTCTTGCTTTTTCAATGATCCAGCGGATATTGGCAGTTTGATCTCTGGTTCCTCTGCCTTTTCTAAAACCAGCTTGAACATCTGGAAGTTCTCGGTTCACGTATTGCTGAAGCCCTACAGGAAAGATATTCCCAAATGCTAGGCTCCTCCTTTCTAGATTTCCTTCTACATCTGGACACCATAATTCTTCACGGCCCAGTTAATAGTTCAGTGCTTTCAAGAAGGAATTTTACTCCAGATTTTCTCAGTGAGATGGTTAATCCAAACAGTTACTTCATTATTACTGGAAGCAGACCCCCTCAGATCAACTTTTCACATCTTGAGATACATAACTGGATCTTCATTTATAGAAATATTGCCAAAAGAGGTCTTTAAGTCAAAAGCTTTCTTTTATTCCTCTTTTCTGCCTTATATGTTGCCTTTCTTCTACCTAACAGTTCAGATATTGTTGAAGCTTTATTCTTTGCCAGGTAACAAGTGTTTCATATGTAATGGCTTATTTAATCTTCATCTCTATGACTTTAGGTGTCAATGTTCCCATTCTGCAATTGAGAAAACAAACACTCTGAGAGATTGCAGGCCTAGTAAGTGACCTAGCTTGGATTAAAGTCCAGGTCTATATCACTCCAAATCCTGGACTGTTTACCACTGTAAGGTATGACCTATCATATGAGACAGCACGTTTGCCTATCTTCTTTCCAACTAGGCTATGGAATCCCTGAAAGAGTGTTCTCTTGGTGTCCTGAAATTCCTTACTGTTTAACAGATTCAAGATCAGGCATTGGCCTAATTTGTTTTCTTGGCTCCTACTGGAACTTACTTTGCACCCAGTGTATTTGTTCTCAGTGTTTCATATTATCTTACAAAAGCAGAATGTGATGAGAAAACAGTTAAACCTCACTGTTTCAAAGTAATGAAGAAGAGATCTATACATCAAACTCTTGTTTAAAATATAGTAGGCAACACTTTATAGATTTGTGGCTTACAAATGACGTGGGTAGAAAAAAAATGTATTTTATGAAAGAAGCAATATACTCTGTAAAGTGCAATGAGTGCTGTGTAAAATACTATTTAGAAAATTGTGATCATGAGTCTTTCCTATGCCTGGCTCTGTCAGGGTTGGATATGGAAAGTGTCTTTGGATTAGATTATTTTTGTGGACAGGCTCTTGCAACCAAAGGCATACTCTTTTGGTATGCCTTTAAGCATCCTTCTGATCTGGCTGTTTGTCACATTCTGCTTTCTCCCTTGGCCTTCTGATTAGGTATCCTTTCCAGCAACTATGCCATTCACCTTTATGTCTGAGGACACTAGGCCAGTGCCTTTGAAGGTTATAGGTGCTAAATTATGTATATTGAGTATACAAAGGAATATACATTTAGTTATTCCCTAAGTAATCATGAAGTTCCCCATAACTTGCTTCATCAGTAGCATATAAGAATTTATACCAATGATAAGACATCTCTAGTTCAGAACTTAATTTCATCAGCCTGGGGACAAGCCAAAAGATAACCTTGTTTATGTCTAAAATTGTACAGTCTTTAATGAAGATAATTAATGCTTTAAAACCAAAAATTGGTGGCAAATATACCAAAAATTTAACACTGATTCTTTCTGGGTAGTTGTTGCTTTTGTTTTCCTGTTTTCCAATTTTCCTACAATGAATTCCTTCTAGACCTAAAAAAATATTGCCTTTGTTAGAAAGAAAAGAATTAAATCTATATTGGAAAAGAACTTTAGAGAGTATCTATAATTTTCAATAAGAAAACTTCCTCTGAACATGTCCTGTAAGTGTTAAACCCTCCAGCAGACCCTGTTCAAAACTTTCAGGGACAAATAGCTATCTACTGAGGTATTTTTTTTTTCCTAGCTCTGAGCTTAAAAACATTTTCTCTTTTTGTGCATTGATCCTTTTTATGCTAATACTCACAAAATTACATCAGATTCATCTATCACATGATATTCTTTCAAATATTTAAAAGCAGCTCTCATGTGACTTCAGCAGATATCAAGGCAATTTATTTGCCACTTGTTTTGTGTGCTTTGTTTCTCTTTTATGGGCTATTACAAAGAACTGAAGTGTATGCTTTAGCTTTATTTTTGTTTGTTTTAATTAACTGTGTAACTTTTATTTAATCCAGGAAGACATTTAATTGAACATAAGATTTATCTAAATTAGAAAACAAAACATTGTATTTTTGGTTTTGCAAATTGATAAAGTAGTTTAAATGACATCATCTAGATTAAAAAGCAAACTCTGAAGTTAACTGCTTTAACTTAAAAGACTAATCCCTGCCCCTTGTTTGTTTTTTTTCTAACACCATGCAATATTGGCACACTTTATACTTATTTATTGGCATAACATTAAAGATGAGTTTGTAAAACTGTCAGATATAATGAGGTGTGATAAAGCAGCAACATAGAGCACTTTGAGTCACACACCTCACGATGCTAAATTTCAGTGAACCAGAGGCATTACATGTAATACTGACTCCATTATTTTCACTGCCTGCTACCCTGCAAGAAACAAAAGAAATTTGTCATCAGGTTCTTTTTTAATTTATTTAGCTTTAATTGAAGGATAATTGCTTTACAATATTTTGTTGGACTCTGCCATACAACATGAATCAGCCATAGGTATACATATGTCCCCTCCATCTTGAACCTCACTCCCACTTTCCACTCCATCCCACCCCGCTATGTTGTCACAGGGCACTGGTTTAAGCTCCCTGAATCATGCAGCAAATTCCACTGGCTATCTGTTTTGCATATGGTAGTGTATATGTTGTCATGATATTCTCTCCATTCATTACACATTCTCTTGTGTCCACAAGTCTGTTTTCTATGTCTGCATCTCCACTGCTGCCTTACAAATAGGTTCATCAGTACAGTCTTTCTAGATTCCATATATATGTGTTAATATACAATATTTTATTTTTCTGACTTTTACTTCACTCTGTCTAATAGGCTCTAGGTTCATCCACCTCATTAGAACTGACTCAAATGTGTTCCTTTTTATGGCTGAGTAATAGTTCATTATATATATGTACCACAGCTTCTTTATCCATTCATCTGTGAGTGAATTCATCTTAACCTTATTTATTATATAGACTCTTTAACTTAGTTCTTGTGATTGTGGTTTTCATTCTGGAGGCTGTGGAATTGTAGTTCTTGCTTCTTCTGTCTGCCCTCTGATGAATGAAGATGAGGCTTATGCACACTTCCTGATTGCCTATGATCCACTGGATCATAGGAAAAATAAGGAAATTCCAGAAAAACATCTGCTTCACTCACTATGCTAAAGCCTTTGACTATGTAGATCACAACAAACTGTGGAAAATTCCTAAAGAAATGGGAATACTAGACCACATTACCTGTCTCCTGAGAAACCTGTATGCAGGTCAAGAAGCAACAGTTAGAACCAGACATGGAACAACAGACTGATTCAAAATTGGGAAAAGAGTATGGTCAAAGCTATATATTGTCACCCTGCTTATTTAACTTCTGTGCAGAGTACATCATGCAAAATGCCAGGCCAGATGACTCACAAGGTGGAATCAAGATTGCCAGGAGAAATATCAACAACCTCAGATATGCAGATGATAGCATTATAATGGCAGAAAGCGAAGAGAAACTAAAGAGCCTCTGGGTGAGGGTGAAAGAGGAGAGTGAAAAAGCTAGCTTAAAATTCAACATTAAAAAAATTAAGATCATGGCATCTGGTCTCATCACTTCATGGCAAACAGATGGGGGGAAAAGTGGAAACAGTGACAGACTTTACTTTCTTGGGCTCCAAAATCACTGTGGATGGTGACTGCAACCATGAAATTAAAAGACACTTGTTCCTTGGAAGGAAAGCTATGATAAACCTAGACGGCTTATTAAAAAACAGAGACATCACTTTGCCAACAAAGGTCCGTATAGTCAGATCTATGGTTTTTCCAGTAGTCATGCACAGATGTGAGAGTTGGACTATAAAGGAAGCTGAGTGCCAAAGAATTGATGCTTTTGAACTGTGGTTTTGGAGAAGATTCTTGAGAGTCCCTTGGACTGTAGGGAGATCAAACCAGTCAATCCTAAAGCAGGTCAACCCTAGATACTCACTGGAAGGACTGATAGTGAAGCTGAAGCTCCAGTACTTTGGCCACTTGATGCAAAGAGCAGACTCATTGGAAAAGACCCTGATGCTGGGAAAGATTGAGGGCAGGAGGAGAAGGGGGCCACAGAGAATGAGATGGCTGGATGGCATCACTGACTCAATGGACATGACTTTGAGCAAACTCTGAGAGATAGTGAAGGACATGGGAGCCTTGTGTGCTGCAGTCCATGGGGTCGCAAAGAGTCAGACATAACTTAGCGAATGAACAACAACAACTTAGTTCTTGATTGAAAATGCAACTAACTTTAGTTTATATTTCTCAGTAAAATGAGTTGCCTTTCACTGAAGTCCTATTAGATAACTGCCAAAATCCCGACTTCCTTCCTTCCTATAATCCTAATTTTTTATTATCCTAAGATAAGTAAAAAGGAATTTCAAGTCACCAGGAGGCCTCAGAGAGCAGTCAAAGGACAGTCTACTGCTTCTGTTTGTACTGTTCAAAACATTATTACTTAAAAGAGCAATGATACAGCGGTACAAGAGCCACATATTACCACATTTATTGTAGCCTTCTGCTCAGGAGATCTGTCTCCTCAAGGTTTTTCTCACAATGTTTCAAGGTGGGACAGTATTCAAACTCTGCAAGTAGATGTAATATGACTGGAATTCACCACAGCCAAACTCGTTTACCTCATGTTTTTGGATCCAATGAATGTTTCCTGTGTTCTTTGATGGTAATATTAAACATGATGCTGGTACAATTTTTAAAATAGATTTCTGAAAAAATAAAATAAAATAGATTTCTGAAAAGAATTTTGCAAATATTACATGTTTAGTTTGTTTCAGTAATGTAAAATTTATCTTTCAGAATAAAGGTGCATCACGAATTTTAGTATGATGTATGTGAAAACTATTAATAGTTACAACCTAGTTATTTTTACCTTTCTCTTCTCAAAAGAGATTTTTTAAAACCAGTAAGTATATGGTTTCTCAGTATAGCTTAAAGCCTACAAATGGTAATTTATCCGAGAGTCTCTTAGAACCTTCTCTTGAGAAGCTTTACTTTACCGTGAATCACTGGCTCTTCATAGAAAAATATTGTTCTCTATTACCATTTAATGCTATTATTTTCTTATTATATGATAAATCAGTAATATGGCTATACTTGCTACTCAAAGTGACATTGCTAAATGATAAAATGGTCATAGTTGAGTGTGGATAAGTTTTCAAATGAAGATAGCAACATAACCACATGTAGTAGTTTTAATCCCTCTTGATATTCCATCAAAATGACAATACAGAGGTTTTTATAAGGAATTTTTGTAAGATTTTTATAAGGAAAAAAAGAAAATAATAATGAAGATTTGGAAACCAGAAAGTAAATAAATTTAGCAGACTACCTGAAACCTACACCACTACAGGAAGAGACAAAGAGGCAATCAGATATATCGCAAAAACCTCCAAACATTGAGGACTTGAGGGGGTAGCAGGAATGCTGGAAATAGGAGAGGGATTATGGTTGGATGGCATCACTGACTCAATGGACATGAGTTTGAGTAAACTCCAGGAGTTGGCGATGGACAGGGAGGCCTGGCGTGTTGCAGTCCATGGGGTCACAGAGAGTCGAACACGACTGAGTGACTGAACTGAACTGAACTGAACTGCAAGATAAAACCAAAAATCCGGAGAGTTTTTAGAAAGCTTGTTAAAGAAACAGCTAACCTCCAGATCATCTCCTCTGCCAAGGCAGGACACTGGTGCCTTATTCCCTGGCGGGTATAGAGAGCCTCTGGACTAGGGAACACTGGGCACAATTGAAGGTGGGGCTGCGATACTGAAAACAGATGAAATGAGTGTATGAATACTGAAAATAAAATGTCCAGTCTTCCTTCCTCTCTGAACCTTAATTCTGGCAGCCTGTCTTGAACCTCTAGGCAGAAGACAAGAAGATGCTTTTCTGGAGAATCTGGCAGCCCAAGAATAAAAGACCTGAAAATTTGACACTGACTCATCCCCAAGGAAAGAAACCAGCCAGATGGTTTTACAGTCAGGTTCAACGTCAACAAACCCATAAGCCAGAACTTCCAGTCAGTTTTTTAACATCTACTCTTAAATAGGAGCAGAGAACAAAGAAGCACTAAATACCTAAGTAAAACTTCTTACTTAAAAGATAGAAACCAAACAAATAGAAGTGGGAGAAAGTAACTTGGATGAAACAGAATTCAGGGAGAAGATACTTTGAGCGAAAACAACAAATACAGTTATTAGTATCCTCAGAGATAAGAAATTAAACTCATAGAACAGAATGGTGCTTTTTAATAAAAGGAGCATTCACAGAACCAAAAGAGAACTCTGGAAAATCAAAATTATGATAACAGAAAGAAAAACAAAACAATTTTCAGAAGATAAAGCAAGATAAAACTAAAAAAAAAAACCCTGGAAATTGAAGTAATATAGAGACAAATATGAAAATTAGAGAACCAATCTAAGAAGTCCAACATAACCGGAAATTGAAATATAATACAAGATTTACATGGTAATTTTAAAATTTAGCCATAAGTGATGTCAGCAAGATGATGAGATATGCATTTCGATTGCTCATCCCCTAGCAGAAACACCCATTTAAACAACTATCCGTGAACAAAAATACATTCACAAGTGCTGAGGATTCCAGGTCAGCACCAAAAGACCCAGCCTTTGAGCCCACTTCAGCACCAGGTCAACCCCTATGGCCCCAGGCTCCAGACTCACCCCTGTATTAGAGTTCTAGGCTCACCTCAGCACCAGACCAGCCCCTGAAATCCCAGATTCCAGGTAGGATATTACAGACCCATTCTCCAGACTCACCCAGCACCAAGCCATTTCCTATGGTCCCAGACTCATCCCAGTCACAAACCAACCCTGGAAATCCAGGTTCCAACAAATGCCAGTAGACGTCAACACTGGAGACCCAGGATCTAGCCTTGCAGATTGAAGTTTCAGGTACCACAGGGATCAGGTAACATCCCAGCACTAGGCTAGTCCCTACACAATCAGGCTCAAGACCCTGTCTTACTGGGTCAGCCCATATGAACCCAGGCACAGGCCCACTCACCTACAGACCCAGGCACTTGTGCAGCCTACCCAAGTATTCCAGCAGCAAACCTGCCCACAGACCCCACCAGAAAACCTGTTTAGAATCTCTGAACAGGCAGACTGGTGAAAGGCTTTCCCTGCCAAAGGCAGTAAATAAAACACCAATTACTGGCCCTAAAGAAATTGAGATCTGTGAATTGGCTGACAAAGAATTCAAAATAATCATCTTGAAGAATCTCAGTGAGCTATGAAAGAACACAGATAAGCAACTAAGCAAATATCAGGTAAACAATACATGAAGAAAATACCTCTGTTCAACACAGAGATGGAAACCATAAAAATGAACCAAATGGAAATTCTAAACCAAAGAACAAAATTACTGTGCTGAAAAAGTATGTAGAAAGCTTCAACAACAGACCAATCAAATGAAAGAATCAGTGAGCATAAAACAGGTCAATTAAAATTACCCAATCAGAGAAAAAAGAATGGAAAAGGGAATAAAAAGTCTCCAGGACTTACAGAAGGCCATGAAAATGAACAATATATGCATTATTAGAGTCCCAGAAGGAACAGAGAAAGAGACAAAGGCAGAAAGTTTACTTAACTCATTATTAACTGGGGGATTTTTGCAGAAACTAATGCCTGTGGTGGGCAATTTGTTATGTAAGTGATACCAATACACCTCCGGTCAGTAACATTTGGGTAACAAAAGACGTGTGTCTCGTCAGTAATGTGTTAAAGAAATAATGACAGAAAACTTCACTTATCTGGAAAGGGAAATAGACATCCAGATCCATGTAGCACAAGGAATCTCAAATATAGAAAATATAAAGAGATCTTCACCGTGACACATTATAATCAGATTCTGAAAGATAATTTTGAAATCACCAAGAGAAAACCAACTCATCATATACAAGGGGACCCCTATAAGACTAGCAGTGTATTTCTTTTCTCTTTTTCAGTCCACTTGCAATATATTTCTTAGTGTACACTTTACAGACAAGAAAGAGTGGCATGATGTATTCACACTGTTGAAAGAAAAAAATTTCAACCAAAAATGTTATACTTGACAAAGCTATACTTCAGAAATAAAGGGGGGATAAAGACTTTTCCAGATAAAATCTGTGGGAGTTCATCATCACTAGACCTGGCTTACAGGAAATGCTAAAGAGAGTTATTCAACCATTCCTTAAAGGATGCCAACTAACATAAAAACAGAAATTATAAAGCTCATTGTAAAGATAAGAATATAGTTAAGTTCAGAATATTTTAATATTATATGGATAAAGCATAAATCACTTTAACTGTGCCTTAAAAGTTAAGACGAAAGTATTTAACTGTATAACTACAGTAATTTTGTAGTGAATATACAATATATGAGATATGAATTATGACATTAATAACATAAAATGTGATGGGAGGAAAAGTTAAAACATACAGATTTTGTGTGTAGTCAAATTTAAGCTGTTGTCAACTTCAAATAAACTTTCATCACTATAAGATCTTTCATGTAAGATAACCACAAATAGGAAACCTATAATAGATACACAAAAGATAAAGGAATCCAGGTACATCACTACAAAAAAATCATCCACTGAAGAAGGAAGACAGGAAGAAAAAGGCAACAGAACTGAAAAACAAACAAATTAACAAAATGGCAATAGTAAGTCCTTCAGTTCAGTTCAGTCGTTCAGTCGTGTCTGACTCTTTGTGACCCCATGAATCGCAGGGGACCACGCCTCCCTGTCCATCACCAACTCCCAGAGTTTACTCAAACTCATGTCCATCGAGTTGGTGATGCCATCCAGCCATCTCATCCTCTGTTGTCCCCTTCTCCTCCTGCCCCCAATCCCTCCCAGCATCAGGGTCTTTTCCAATGAGTCAACTGTTCGCATGAGGTGTCCAAAGTATTGGAGTTTCAGCTCCAGCATCAGTCCTTCCAGTGAATATTCAGGATTGATGTCCTTTAGGATGGACTGGTTGGATCTCCTTGCAGTTCAAGGGACTCTCAAGAGCCTTCTCCAACACCACAGTTCAGAAGCATCAATTTTTCGGCACTCAACTTCACAGTTCAACGCTCACATCCATACATGACCACTGGAAAAACCATAGTCTTGACTAGACAGACCTTTGTTGGCAAAGTAATGTCTCTGCTTTTTAGTATGCTATCTAGGTTGGTCATAACTTCCCTTCCAAGGAGTAAGCATCTTTTAATTTCATGGCTGCAGTCACCATCTGCAATGATTTTGGAGCCCAAAAAAATAAAGTCTGACACTGTCTCCACTGTCTCCCCATCTATTTGCCATGAAGTGATGGGACCAGATGCCATGATCTTAGTTTTCTGAATGTTGAGCTTTAAGCCAACTTTTTCAGTCTCCTCTTTCACTTTCATCAGGAGGCTTTTTAGTTCCTCTTCACTTTCTGCCATAAGGGTGGTGTCATCTGCATATCTGAGGTTATTGATATTTCTCCTGGTAATCTTGATTCCAGCTTGTGCTTCTTCTAGCCCACCATTTCGCATGATGTACTCTGCATATAAGTTAAATAAGCAGGGTGACAATATACAGCCTTGATGTACCAATAAATAATTACTTTAAATGTAAATTGATCAAAATCACCAACCAAAAAACACAGATTGTGAAATGATTAAAAACAAGATTGTACAGGACTTCCTTGGTGGTCAAGTGGTTAAGAATCAGCCTTCTAATTCAGGAGATATGAGTTCAATCCCTGGAAAATGAAGGTGAAAGTCACTCAGTCATGTCCAGGTCTTTGTGACCCCATGGACTGTAGCCCACCAGGTTGGCTATTGAATTCTTGTCCATGGAATTCTCCAGACAAGAATACTGGAGTGGGTGGCCATTTTCTTCTCTAGGGGATCTTCCTGACCCAGCAATTGAACCCAGGTCTTCCCCATTGCAGGCAGACTCTTTAGCAACTGAGCCACCAAAGAACCCAGGGATCTAAGATCCTACATGGCATGGGACAGCTAAGCCTGCCTGCCACAACTACTGAGCCCACATGTCTCTACTAGAAAAAGCCTGAGGGCTCTGCACAAACTGCAGAGCCCAGATGCCCTGGATCCCACACACCACAACTACAGAGCCCACATCCACGACGACTGAGTCAGCGCACTCTCACATGCCACAGCTAAGACTTGATGCAGCCAAAAAAGAATAAATAAATAATTTTTTTTAAAACCAAGATGGTATGATATGCTTCCTACAAGAGACTCATTTTAGCTTTAAGGACACACATAGCCTAAAAGTTAAGGGATAGGAAAATATATTCAATGCAAATGGAAACAGAAAGCTGGATTAGCTACCTTTATGCCAGACAAAAGACTTTAAAATAAAGACTAATAAAAGAGAAAGAAGGGTAATGCAGAATGATACAGAGATCATTCCAACAGAGGATATAACACATAAGTATTTATGCACCTATCATGTAGGAGCCCCTAAATACATAAGCAAGTATTATCAGACTTAAATGGAGAAACAGTAGTAGCTGTTGTTGTCATTCAGTTGCTCAGTTGTGTCCAAATCTTTGTGACCCATGACTGCAGCATGCCAGGCTTCCCTGTCCTTCACTATCTCCTGGAGTTTGCTCAAATTCCTGTCCGTTGAGTCAGTGATGCCATCCAACCATCTCATCCTGTGTCACCCCCTACTCCTCCTGCCCTCAGTATTTCCCAGCATCAGGGTCTTTTCCAGTGAGTCAGCTCTTCCCATCAGGTGACCAAAGTATTGGAGCTTCAACTTCAGCATCAGTCCCTCCAGTGAGTATTCAGGGTTGATTTATATAAATACTTATATAGCAAGAAATTGGATAACCTAGAAGAATGGATAAATTCCTTGAAACATTCAACCTACCAAGACTGAATAAGGAAATCTGAACAGGTCAGTAATGAGTGAGTAAGGAGACAGAATCAAAAATCAGAAACATTCCAAGAAAGAAAAGTTCAAGACCTAATGATTTTACAGTTGAATTCTGCCAATGAAAGAATGAATCCAAATTATTCTAAAACTCTTCTTAAAAAGTGAAGAGGGAATACTCTCAAGTTCATTTTATGAAACCAGCATTACCCTTCTACCAAAGTCAGATAAGGAAACTATGAGATAAGAAAATTATAAGCTAATATTTCTAATAAACATAGATACAGACATTCTCAACAAGATACTGGCAAACTGAATTCAACACATTAAAATGATCATATACCATGATTAAGTGGGGTTTATGCTTAGGATGCAAGGATGGTTTGACATGCAAATCTGTAAATGTCATATGCCACATTAAAAGAATAAAGGATAAAAGTTATATGATCAACTCAATAGATACAGAAAAGCATTTGACACAATTGAACAACTTTTCAATTAAAGAGATTAAAAAAGTCTCATCAAATTAGGTGTAGAATGAAAGTACCTCAACATAATACAGGCTATGTATGACAAGTCCCAGGCTTCCCACGTGGCACTAGTGATAACAAACTCACCTGCCAATGCAGGAGACATAAGAGAAGCAGGTTCAATCCCTGGGTTGGGAAGATCCTCTGGAGAAAGGCATGGCAACCCACTGCAGTATTCTTGGCCTGGAGAATCCCACGGACAGAGGGCCCTGGCAGGCTACAGTTCATAGGGTCACAAAGAGTTGGAAATGACTGAAGCAACTTAGCACGCACGTATGCATGACAAGTCCACAACGAACATCATACTCAGTGGTAAAAAGGTGAAAGCTTTTCCTCTAAGATCAAGACAAGGAAGCCCACTTTTGCCACTTACTGAAGTAGAAGTCTTAGCCAGAATAATTGGTCAAGAAAAGTAAAGAAGAAGTACCCAGACCAGGAAAAGAGTAAATTTTTTTCTTTGCAAATTGCATAATGTTATACATAGAAAACCCTTAAAGACCACAAAATCTGTTAGAAAAAAATAAATGAATATTGGAAAGTTGCAGTATATTAAATGAACCTACAAAAATTAGTTGCATTTCTGTACACTGACAACAGCGTATTTGAAAAGGGATTTAAGAAAATCTTCCCGTGTACAAATAGCATCAATTGAAATGAAACACGTAGGAATACATTTGACCAAGGAAATTAAAGATCTGTATGCTGAAATATATAAAATCTTGATGAAAGAATTTTAAGAGGATACAAAAAATGGAAGGATATCCCATCTTAATGTTTTGGAAGAATCTTGTTAAAATATCCATGCTTCCCTCCAGAACTTGAAAGATAAAAACTTTTAAAGCCACATAGTTTGTGGTATAATTTTTAAGGCAGCTCTAGGAAACTGATAGATGGACAGGTCTCAAAATTAAAAGAAAACTGTGGAGAAAGAAATGGCAACCCACTCCACTAATCTTGCCTGGAAAACCCCATGGACAGAGGAGCCTGGCAGGCTACAGTCTGTGGGATCACAAGTCAGACACGACTTAGCGACTAAACCATCCACCACTACAAAGTGAATATATGCCTAAAGATAATGCATGAAAAGGATATTTGCCATATACTAGCTAGTTTTTTGGTGGGAGGGTGTGAGTCAAGAAGACTTGGGGTTATTTTTTCATCAACTTCCATTTTATACTTATTTATAATGGCCATTATTTTTACTAATACTGTAAAACTATGAAAATGAATAAAATACTAAAAGTTTCAAAAAAAAAAAAAAAGAAAAGAAAACTGATTACTTTTGGAAAATTCTTAAAGAAATGGGAATACCAGACCACCTGACCTGCCTCCTGAGAAATCTGTGTGCAGGTCAAGAAGCAACAGTTAGAACTGGACATGGAACAACAGACTGGTTCCAAATCAGGAAAGGAGTATGTCATGGCTGTATATTGTCACCATGCTCATTTAACTTATATGCAGAGTACATCATGCGAAATGGTGGGTGGATGAAGCATAAGCTGGCATCAAGATTGCTGGGAGAAATATCAATAACCTCATATATGCAGATGACACCACCCTTACGGCAGAAATCAAAGAACTAAAGAGCCTCTTGATGAAAATGAAAGAGGGGAGTGAAAAAGTTGACTTAAAACTCACCATTCAGAAAACTAAGATCATGGCATCCAGTCCCATCACTTCATGGCAAATAGATGGGGAAACAATGGAAACAGTGACAGACTTTAATTTTGGGGGCTCCAAAATCATTGCAGATGGTGACTGCAGCCATGAAATTAAAAGATGCTTGCTCCTTGGAAGGAAAATTATGACCAACGTAGATAGCATATTAAAAAGCAGAGACATTACTTTGCCAACAAAGATCCATCTAGTCAAAGCTATGGTTTCTCCAGTAGTCATGTATAGATGTGAGAGTTGGACTATAAAGAAAGCCGAGCACAGAAGAATTGATGCTTTTGAACTGTGATGTTGGAAAAGACTCTTGAGAGTCCTTTGGACAGCAAGGAGATCCAACCAGTCCATCCTAAAAAGGAAGTCAATCCTGAATATTCATTGGAAGGACTGATGCTGAAGCTGAAACTCCAGTTTTGACTTTGGCCATCTGATGAGAAGAACTGACTCTTTGGAAAAGACCCTGATGCTGGGAAAGATTGAAGGTGAGAGAAGAAGGGAACAACAAAGGATGAGATGGTTGGATGGTATCCCTGGCTCAATGGACATGAGTTTGAGTGAACTCCAGGAGTTGGTGATGGACTGGGAAGCCTGGCATGCTGCAGTCTGTGGGGTGGCAAAGAGTCGGACACGACTGAGCAACTGAACTGATTATGCAAACTTGAAGACCACTCAGCAGTAAAAAGTAACAGACTGCTGATGCATATAAAAAACACAGATGAATCTCAGAGTAGTTACGGTGAGTGAGAGAGACCAGATAAAAGAATGCGTGCTGTATGAGTTCATGGGTATAGAACCCTCACACTGTCACACCTACCCTAGTGCAGCAGGAAGCGGGTGGTTTCCTGGGGGCGGGGTGCAGTGAGCAGGCGGGGACATGCGAAGGGCTTACAGAATGCATGGAGAACATTTGGGGCGATGATATGGTTGCTGTCTTTTTTTTTTTTTCGCTACTCAGTATATGGGATCTTAGTTCCCCAGCCAGGAATCAAACCTGTGCCCCTGCAGTGGAAGCCCAGAGTCTTAACCACTGGGACCCGGTAGCTTTCTTGATTATAGTAGTAGTTTTATTTTATATATATATATATATGTGTGTGTGTGTGTATATATATATATAAAACAAAACATCAAAATTATATACTCTAAATATGTCCAATTTATTGTATATTAATTATGCCTTAATAAATTGTTTAAATGAAAAAAACAGTGCTTCTCCAAGTTATCTACAGATTCAATGCAATACCTATCAAAATTCCTATGAAATTTTTCACAAAAATAGAAGAACAATTCTAAAATTCATATGGTCCTAGAAAAGAGCACAAAGCAATCTTAAGGAACAAAAACAAAGCTGAAGGCATCATACTACTTGATTTCAAAATATACCACAAAGCTATAATAAAACAGCATCATATTGCATAAAAACATACATACACACATACACTAATAGAATAGAGAAACCAGAAATAAACTCATGCATTTATGTTCAATTGATCTTCAACAAAGGTGCCAAGAACATACATGAAGAAAGGATAGTCTCTTCGATAAAGGATGTTGTAAAATAAATAATAAAGGCTATTGAGAAAACTGATTATGCTTCTGGCAAGTGACATTTTCTGGGCTCTAAAGAAACTCTCTCAAATAATAACTGATTTAGAAGCAAATGTAATGGTCTTTTTAACCACAGTAAATTATTAAGGTAATTTTTTTCTGACTCAAAGCCCTTGAAAGTACAGGCTTCAATGACTGGCTTCTTAACTTGGGCAAAACATCCCGTGATATAAGTTGTAGCAGTATTTTCTTAGATCAGTCTCCCAAGGAAGAGAAAGAAAAGCAAAAATAAGTAAAGGGGACCTAATCAAACTTAAAAGCTTTTGCACAGCAAAAGAAGCCATTGACAAAATGAAAAAAACGGGATGGGAGAAAACATTTGCAAATGATGGGACTAACAAGGGGTCAATTTCCAAAATATATAAACAGTTCATACAACTCAAAATATTTTTTTAAAAAGTCAAAATATGGGCAGATCGAGAAATAAATCCACATCATTCTAGTCAGAATATATTGTATATATAATAACCTGTAATGGAAAATACTCTGAAAAATACATACATCTGAATCACTTTGCTGTACACCTTAAACAAATACAATATTATAAATCAGCTGTCAGTTCAGTTCAGTTCAGTCACTCAGTCATGTCCAACTCTTTGCGACCCCATGAATTGCAGCACGCCAGGCCTCCCTGTCCATCACCAACTCCCAGAGTTTACTCAAACTCATGTCCATCGAGTTGATGATGCCATCCAGCCATCTCATCCTCTGTTGTCCCCTTCTCCTCCTGCCCCCAATCCCTCCCAGCATCAGGGTCTTTTCCAATGAGTCAACTGTTCGCATGAGGTGTCCAAAGTATTGGAGTTTCAGCTTCAGCATCAGTCCTTCCAATGAACACTCAGGACTGATCTCCTTTAGGATGGACTGGTTGGATCTCCTTGCAGTCCAAGGGACTCTCAAGAGTCTTCTCCAACACCACAGTTCAGAAGCATCAATTTTTTGGCACTCAACTGTCTTCACAGTCCAACGCTCACATCCATACATGACCACTGGAAAAACCATAGCCTTGACTAGACGGACCTTTGTTGGCCAAGTAATGTCTCTGCTTTTTAATATGCTATCTAGGTTGGTCATAACTTCCCTTCCAAGGAATAAGCGTCTTTTAATTTCATGGCTGCAGTCACCATCTGCAATGATTTTGGAGCCCAAAAAAATAAAGTCTGACACTGTCTCCACTGTTTTCCCATCTATTTGCCATGAAGTGATGGGACCGGATGCCGTTAGTTTTCTGAATGTTGAGCTTTAAGCCAACATTTTCACTCTCCTCTTTCACTTTCATCAGGAGGCTTTTTAGTTCCTCTTCACTTTCTGCCATAAGGGTGGTGTCATCTGCATGTCTGAGGTTGTTGATATTTATCCCGGCAATCTTGATTCCAGCTTGTGCTTCTTCCAGCCCAGGGTTTCTCATGATTCCATATAAATAAAGTCTCTTGGCCTACCTCCCCCCAGGAAAAAGACTGGCCTCATATCAAATTACTATAGTTGCAATTTGTGTCTTTTCTTTCTTTTTCCTTTTCTACCTCCTTTTTTTCTTCCTTTTTTAGGTTATCATTGACCTATAACATTAATTTAATTTCTGATGTACTTCATGATTCACTGTTCATGAAGATCAAAAAGATCTTCAAAAAGATCATTTCAATAAGTCTGTTTAATCTGTCACCATATATGGTTACAGTTTTCTTGTGATGACAACTTCTAAGATCTACTCATTTAGCACCTTTCAAATATGCAATACAGTGTTATAAACTCTAGGTACCATACCATACATTATATCCCTAGGAGTTATTTTGTAATTAGAAGTTTGTAGTATTTGACCCCCTTAAGCCATTTCACGCACTCTGTACCCTCCACCTCTGGCAAACACCAATCTGTTCTCTTACGTGTGATCTCTTGATTTTGGTTTTTGGTGGTGGTAGTGGTGGTGGTCTTTAAATTCCATATGTAAGTGAGATCATACAGGGTTTACCTTTCTCGATCTGACTTAACTCACTTACATAATGCCCTCAGTGTCCATCCATGTTGTCACAAATGGCAATATTTCATTCTTTATAGCTGAAATATATTCCATTGTGTGTATATACCATATTTTCTTTACCTGTTCATCCATTGATGGACATATAGGTTGTTTCCATATATTAGCTATACAGTGAACAAGGGGGTAAATATCTTTTGGGGATGTTATTTTTCCTTTTGATAAATACCCAGAAGTGGAACTGCTAGATCATATGGTAGTTCTATTTGCAATTTTTTAAGGAACTCCCTACTGTGTTCCATAGTGGCTGCACTAATATATGTTTCACAGTTCACAAGGATTCCCTTTTCTTTACATCCTTGCTAACAGTTGTCTTTTTGATAACAGTCATTCTGACAGGTATGAGGTGTCTCATTGTGATTTTGATTTTCATCTCCCTGATAATTAGTGATGTTCAGCATCTTTTCATGTACCTGTTGGCCATTTTGTATCTCTCTTTTTTTTCCCCCCATTCTTATCTCTTCCTGGGAAAATGTCTGTTAAGATCCTCTGCCATTTTTTCAGTTTTTTGTTTTTGTTACTGTTGAGTTTTAAAAGTTCTTTATATATTTTGCATATTAATGCCCTATCAGCTATGTAATTTGCAAATATTTTATTCAGTAGGTTGTCTTTTTATTTTTTTTATTTTTGATGGTTTCCTTTGCTGTGCAGAGCTTCTCTGTTTCTCTGGAGAAGGAAATGGCAACCCACTCCCAGTATTCTTGCCTGGAAAATCCCATGGACGGAGGCGCCTGATAGGCTACAGTCCACAGGGTCGCAGAGTCAGACACGACTGAGCGACTTCATCTCACCTCACCTTTGCTGTGCAGAAGCTTTTTAGTCTGATGTAGCTGACTCATGTATTTTTTATTTTATTGGTTTGCTTTTGGTGTCAGACCCAAAAAAAACATTGCCAAGACCAATGTCAAGGAGATCACAGCCTAGAAGCTTGGTTTCAGGTCTTATATTCAAGTTTTTAATCCATTTTGAGTTGGTTTCTGTGTGTAATGTAAGAGGTGGTACGGTTTTGTTTTGTTTGCATAAAGCTGTCCATTCTTCACAATACCCATTATTGAACAGATGTCCTTTCCCCCATTGTATATTCTTGTATATTGTATATTCTTGGCTCCTTTGTTATAAATCAATTGATCATACATGTGTAGATTGATTTCAGGGCCCTATTCTGTCCCACTAATCTACGTGTCTATTTTTGTGACAGCCATAGTGTTTTGATTATTATAGTGTTGTAGTATAATTTGAAATGAGGTAATGTGATGCTCTGATTTTGTTCTTCTTGCTCAAGTTTGCTTTGACAAGTTGGGATCTTGTATGATTCCATACAAATTTTAGGATTGTTTTATTTATGTGGAAAATGTCATTGGAATTTTTATAGGAATTGCATTTAATCTGTAGATGACTTTGGGTAGTAGGAACATTTTGACAACATTAATTATTCCAGTGCATTAGAATGAAATATCTCAATTTATATGTAGCTTCAGTTTCATTCATCAGTGTCCTGTGATTTTCAGTACACAGATCTTTCACCTCTTTATTTAAATTTATTTCCATATATTTTACTTCATTCTTGATGCAGTGGTAAATGGATTTATTAATTTCTCTTTCTGCTAGTTCATTGTTACTATGTAGAAATGCAAAAGGTTTTTGTATATTGATTTTGTATCTTGCAATTTTATTGTGTTTATTAGTTTTTAACAGTCTCTTGGTAAAGTCTTTAAGGTTTTCTATATAGAATATTATCTGCACCTAGTGACAGTTTAATTCTTCATTTTAAATTTGGTTAGCTTTTATTTCTTTCTCTTGCCTAACTGTCCCAGCTAGGACTTCCAGTACTACATAGATAAAAGTAGCAAGAGTGAGTACCCTTTTCTTGTTCTTAGTCTTAGAGGAAAAGCTTCCAGCTTTTCACCACTGAGTATAATGTTAGCTGAAAAGCTTCATCTTTTCAAAGAACCAGCTCTTAGTTTCACTGACTTTTTATTATCTTTTAAATCTCTTTTTCATTTATTTCCACTCTGATCTTTGTTGTTTCCTTCCTTCTGTTACTTTTGGGTTTCATTTGTTCTACTCTTTCTAGTTCCTGGAGGATTAAAGTTCAGCTGTTTGTTTGAGATATTTCTTGGGTTTTGATATAAGCATTTATCACTGTGGCCATTATTATGTTGAGATATGGTCCCACAATACCCACTTTGTTGAGAGTTGTTATAATTAATGGATGTTGACTTTTGTCAAACGCTTTTTCCACGTCTATTCAGATGATCGTATGTTTCTTACCTTTCCTTTTGTTAATGCGGTGTATCACCTTGATTGATTTGCAGATGTTGAACTGAACTGAATCTTGGTTTATGATCCTTTTACTTTGTTGTTGCATTTGGTCTACTAATATTTTGTTGAGGTTTTTTCATCTATAATTATCAGAAATATTGGCCTGTAATTTTCTTGTGGCATCCTTGTCTGATATTGTCATTTGAGGGTAATGCTGGCCTCAAAATTAGTTTGGATATTCCTTCCTCTCCTGTCTTTTAGAATAGTTTGAGAGAACCAGTGTTAATTCTTTTTAGATGTTTTATAGAATTCACTAGTAACTCTGGTCCTAGACTTTACTTTGTTGGGAGGTTTTTCATTACTGATTCAGTCACCTTACTAGTAATTAGACTGTTCAGATTTTCTTTTTTTCATAATTCAAATCTTGGTAGGTTGTATGTTTCTAGGAGTTTATCCATTTTTTTCTAGCGTGTCAAGTTTGTTGGTGTGTAATTGTTCATAGTAGCCTCCTATAATCCTTTGTATTTCAGTACTGTCACTATTAATGTTTTCTCTTTCACTTCTGGTTTTATTTGACTTCTCTCTCTTTGGGAGTATAGCTGCAGGTTTATCAATTTTGTTCATCTTTTCAAAGGACCAGCTCTTAGTTCCATTGACTTTTTATTGTCTTTTTAACCTCTTTTTCATTTATTTCCACTCTGATCTTTGTTGTTTCCTTCCTTCTATTACTTTTGGGTTTCATTTGTTCTACTCTCTTTGGTTGCTAGAGGATTAAAGTTCAGTTATTATTTCAGATATTTCTTGGGTTTTGATATAAGCATTTATCACTATGAATTTTCCCCTTAGAACAACTTTCACTATATCCTGTAAGTTTTGGTATGTTGTATTTTTCATTTATCTCAAGGTATTGTTTGCTTTCTTTTATTTCTTTGATATGTTGGTTGTTCAGTATCATGTTGTTTAATTGCTACATATTTGAGAATTTCCCAGTTTTCTTCTTGCAATTAATTTCTAGTTTTATACAACTATCAGAAAAGATGCTTGATAAAATATGAACTTTCTTAAGTTTATTGACATGTTTTATAGCATAATGTATGATCTATCTTGAAGAAACTCTCATGTCATTTGTGAAGAGTGTGTTTTGCTGCTTTTGATGGAATGTTTTGTATGTATCAATTAAGCTCATCTGACCTAACATGTCATTTAAGATATGTTTCCTCACTGATTTTCTATCTGAATGATGTATTCATTGATGAAATTGTGGTAGTTAAGTATCTTACTATTATTGTATTGCCACCTATTATTGTACTGCTGCCTATTTGTCCATTTAAGTCTGGTAATATTTGTTTTATATATTGAGGTGCATAAATATTTACAAATGATATGTCCTCATGTTGATTTCTATATCATTCTGTAATGCCGTTCTTTCCCTCTTATTACAGTCTTTATTATATAAAGTCTTTTGTCTGACACAAGTATTGCTAACCCAGCTTTCTTTTTGTTTCCATTTGAGTGAAATCATTTTCCATTCCTTCACTTTCAGTCTGCGCATGTATTTACAGTGAGTGAATTTTTGTATGCAGCATATAGCTGGGTCTTGTTTTCTTATCCATTTAGCCAGTTTGTGTCCTTTGATTGGAGAATTTAGTCCATTTACATTTAAAGTAATTATTGATAGTTATGTATTTACTGCCATTTTGTTAATTGTTTTCTGATTGTTGTTGTAGTTCTCTGTTTCTTTCTTCTTATGTTCTCTTTATAGTGTGATGACTTTCATGGTATGCTTAGATTTATCTTTTGTGTATCTCTTATAGGTTATTGCTTTTTGGTTACCATGGGGCTTACATAAAAAAATTATATTAAGCACACTCTATTTTAACTTAAGTTTGAATGAATTCTAGAGCTCTACATTCTTGCTCTCTCCTGTCATTTTTTATTGTCACATTTTGCATCTTTTATATATGTGTTAATAATAGTGATTTTTACTACTTTTATATTTTAACTTTCATATTTTATAAATAATTCACCATCTTTACTATGTATTTGTCATTACCTGTGAGATATATACTTTCATGTGTTTTCTTGTTACTAATTAGCCCCATTTTTTTCAGTTTTAAAAAAGTACTTTTCTTTTATTTCTTATAAGGCCAGTTTAGTGGTAATAAACTCTGTTAGCTTTGCTTGTCTGGAAAACTCTTTATCTCTTCTTCAGTTCTTGATGAAAACAATGCCTGGTAGAGTACTCTGGGCTAGACGTTTTCTTTCCACACTTTGAATACACCATGCTGCTCCCTTGTGGTCTACAATTTTTCTGCTGAAAAATCAATTCATCATCTTATAGGGGTTTCCTTGTATGCAGCTAGTTGTTTTTTTTTTCTCTTGCTGCTTTTAAGATTCTCTTCTTGTCTTTAGCTTTTTACATTTTAATATGTGTTCCTGTGGATCTCTTTGGGTTTCTCTGTTTTGGAATTCTTTGGGCTCCCTAGATCCAGATGTCTGTTTCTTTCACCATGTTAGGAATGTTTTCAGCCATTATTTCAATTAAGTTTTCTGTTTCTGCCTCTTTCTCTCTCTCTTCTCCTTTTCAGACCCCTGTAATGCAAATATTGGTCTGTTTGATACTGTTCCATAAGCCGTTTAAGCAGTCTTCACGTTACTTCATTCTTTGTGACTTTTGCTCCTGACTGTATGAACTCCACTGCCATGTCTTTGAGTTCACTGATCCTTTCTTCACTTCATCTAGTCTGCTGTTGGACTCCCCTAGTGTATTTCATTCCATTATTGTATTGTTCAACTCTGTAACTTACTTAGCATTTTTTTAATATATTTTCTGTCTTTGTTGAAGTTCTCACTGTATTCATTCTTTCTTCTTCTGAGTTTGGTGAGGATTTTTATGACCTTTATTTTGAACTCTTTATCAGGTTAATCAGTTATCTCAATTTCATTAAGGATTTTTTTCTGAGATTTTTTTCCCTTGTTCTTTAGTTTGGAACATCTTTTTCTCTTTCTTCATTGTGCTTGACTCCCTATGTTAGTTTCTATGCATTAGATAAAACAAATCCCTCTCCCAATCTTGAAGTGGCTTCACATAGGACATGAACATTATGGTTCAACTCTGCCCTAGCTTTTGATTGTCTTTCAAACCTTTGTACTCATCCAAGCATCCTATTTGAAGTTTAATGGTTCCCAGTAGTTAAGAGTATGTGAAGACTTGTCAGTGTCCCAAAGGAAGGATCTCAGGCAGCAGCTAGATTCAGGCTGATTAAAAGCTAGCCATGGAATTTTCCAGACAAGAGTACTGGAGTGGGTTGCCATGTCCTTCTCCAAGGGATATTCCCAACCCAGGGATCAAACCCAGGTCTCCCGCACTGCAGGCAGACGCTTTACTGTCTGAGTCACCAGGGAAGTGGGAGACTCTCATCAGCAGCTCTTAAATTATGCAAATGTATAAAGTCTTATGGCGCCACAAGTATAAGTCCCACTTGCCATCAGAACTAAGTAATTAGGAGATATCCCTGGGCAACGGTCAAAAAAATCAGGGGTGCTAAATAACTATCTAACCTCCTTTCTGGGAGGTACTGGTAGGCTGAGGCAAGACAAAGTGAGAGTAAAAGGATGGCATCCATCACCTTGTGTTCCCTAAAAGCACCTCCATAGGGCCCTAAATGTGAGCCAAACCCAAGGCCTGTGGCTAAAGCCAGTGCTCCAGCACACATAAGTACACATTTTTCACAGGAAGACTGGTGGGTTTATATTTCACTCTGCTGTTTGCATAGTGCTCTGGTTTGGTAGCTTACAATGAACTGTCTCTCCAGCTGTTATAGTCTCATGGTACCTAGGAATGCAAGCCCCCTGGCCACCAGAACCAGGTGATCAGGTGTCCCCTGGGTGGCAACCGGTAAAACCAGGGCTCCAGATATAAAACCCAGGGCACCAGACATACATAAAAATTCCTCTCCAGGAGATCCTGGGGCTCTGGAGTACAGCAGAAAGACAGTATGAAGAAACACCCACCCTTTGCGGCCTCTGGAAAGGATTACCCTTAGATCTGTGTTTAATTAAGAATTTCTATCCCTCTGACTGCAGCTGTGATGGTAAGCTAATAGGATAGACTGGGCTCCTGGGTGTTGTGTCTTGCTTTGCCCTGGGAGTGGTACCTCTTTAAGAATTCTTTCTCCTTTGGTTACAGTCCTGTGGAACCCATGAGTATAAGTCCTGTTGGCCACCAGAGCCAGACAATCCAGAGATGTCCCTGGAGGCAGCCACAGTAACCAAGGTGTCAGACAAGTTTATAAGCTCTTTTCTGAAAGATACAACCAGCTAGAGTATGGCAGAGGGGATGCTCAGAGATTGCATCCATCAGTCCTCATTCCCTGAGAGCGCCTCTGTTGACCTGGATGTGTGCCAAATCAGAAGCCTACCCCTCGGGCCCAAGTTCCTGGTTAAGCAAATAGGCTTCTCACTGAAAGACTAGGAGTGTTTTCTGGTCTGCTGTCTGTGCTGTCCCCTGGATATGGTAGCCTGCTAAGAACTGTCTCAAACTGTTATGGTCCCATGCTATGGTACCATAGGCCATGCTGGCTTCCCGAGCCAGGCAGTCAAGTGGCATTCCCCCAGGTGGCGCAATAAAAACTGGAGCACCCGACATAAAAGCCAGGACACTGGTGAGATACTGGTGTTCTGTAAAGCAGTGAGAGAGTGGGAAATTGGTGCCCTCTGGCTGGAGTGAGCCACAGAGAGAGTGTAAAGATGGTGCCTGCTAGTGTCTGTCCTTTCAGCATAGCCAGGAGGCCCCTAGATGTGCATTAAATTAGATGCTTATCCCTTAGGCCAAGGCTTAAAGAAATTTGCCTCCTTAACAGAAAACCTGGCACCTTATAGTGGCTGCTTCTAAACTGGGCTGTGGTGCAGGTGAGACCAAGCATAAAACCCTTTAAGAGCCTTTTCTCACTTCAGTATAGCCTTGTAGGACTCATGGACTCTAGCCTCATTGGTTTTCAAAGCTAAATGTTTCAGGGAGAGTCCAGGTCAAGATGGCAGAAAAAGAAAAACTAAGCTCATCTCCTCCCACAGACACACTAAAACTACTTTATATGGAACAGCTGTCTTTGAGAACAACCTGAAAACTAGCAGAACAAATTTTCTACAACTCTAGATATAAATAAAAGGCCACATCAAGACAGACAGGAGAGGCAGAGATGGATTCCAACAGAACCCATGCCCCTGAGGCAATGCCACAAGCTGGAGGCGTATGATAACCGAGGAGGTCCCCCCTTGAGGAGCAAGAAGCTCAAGCCCTATGTCGGGCTTCATAGCCCATAGGCCTACTCAGGGAAGATGAGTCAATGAATCCCCACAATGTCTGGCTTTGAAAATCAGCTGGGCTTATGTCCAGGAGAGCCTAAGGACTGTGGGAAAATAAAGCTCTGCTCTTGAAAAGCTCACACAAGCTCACTTACTCTGAGTCCCTGCACAGAGACAGTAGCTTGAAAAGCACCTGGATCATACAAGAGGGAGACTTATTTTAGGGCATGTGCCATAAAAGGCAGGTTTCTGGTGGATCTTTCTCCAGTAATAGAAGTGCTGTTGGGCATCCTTTTTGTTTTTACTCTCCTGTTCTGCCAGGTACCATTTCTGTCGCTCTCCATCAACCTACCTAACACCTTGGACCCATCCCCAGCATTCCTCTGAGAACTCACACTGCCCAACCCACCCGCCTCAACCAGTGCCTCCAAAATAGCACCCACCCTGCCCTACCTGGCTAGTAGTCCCAGCCGGCACCAGCGCCCCTCAGAAATGGCTCCTGCTAGAGGGGACAAGCCTTGCACACTAATGTACCCACAGCAGTCACAGCCAGGCTTCACGGACAGCCAGGCTGGGGGCTCGCCCTACCCGCGAGGGTGTCAACAGCAGTTGTAGCCAAGCCACTCAGCTAGCCAGGTCAGGGGCCAGCCCCATCTACCAGTGCACGCGCAGCACTTGCAGCCCAACCACAACAAGAAGGCACACACAGCACATACAGGGGTGACAGGAGGATCTCGCTCTGGTGCCTGGGGTGATGGTGCCACTGGGCCCACAGATACTTACATAGGGCCAGTCCTTCAAGAATGAGAGGTGTAGCTGTAATATGTAGAAACAAATACAGAGAGGCAAAATGAGGAGACACAGGAATAGCCGACAAATGAGAAAACAAGACAAAACCAAGGGGAAAAATAAACAAAATGGAGATAAGCAATTAACCAGATAAAAAGTTCAAATTAATAGTCTTAAAGTTGTTCACTGAACTCTGGAGAATGGATGAACTTGGTGAGAACTGCAACAATGAGACAGATGATAGAGAAAAGAACCAATCAGAACTGGAAAATAGATTAACAGAAATGAAAAATACACCAGAGGGAATCAACAGCAGACTAGAAGATGCAGAAGAATAGATCAACAATCTGAGACAGGGTAGTGGATATTACCCAATCAAAACAGCAAAAAAATAAAATAATAATAATTTTTAAAATGAAGATAGCTTGGAACTTCCATGGTAGTCCAGTGGTTCAAACTCCATGCTTCCACTACAGGGGGCACAGGTTTGATCTCTGGTAAGGGAGACAACATCAAGTTGTGAGACAACATCAAGTGTATTAACATTCACAGGGGTCACAGATGGAAATTTTTCTTCAAAACATATTTGAAGAGAAATGACTGAAAACTTTCCTGACCTGGCTAGCAAAACAGACATCCAAGTCCAGGATGCACAGAGTCCCAAATAAGATGAACCCAAGAGACCCATACCAAGATACATTATAATTAAAACCTCAAACATTGAAGACCAAGAAGAAATCTTTAAGGCAACAAGGGACACCCACATAAGACTATCAGCTGACTTGTCAGCAGAAACTTTTCAGGCCAGAAGAGACTAACATGGTATTCAAAGTGCTAAAAGAAAAAAATTATACAACCAAGAATACTCTACCTGGTCACCTACAAAGCTAATATGAAGGTTAAAAGACAAAAGTAGTAAAATCACCTATATATGAAACAAATAGACGATACACAAAAAGATGCAAAATATGTCAAAAACATAAAATATCTGGGTGGGGGGTAAGTAGTGCTTTTAGAATGTGCTCTGACTTAAATGACCATCCATTTAAATAGACTGCTGTTTACATAGGTTGTTGTTTATGAACCTCATGGTAACCACAAACCTAAAGCCTATAATATACACACAAAAAAACAAAGAGAAAGGAATACAAACAACACACTAAAGAAAGTCATCAAATCACAAAGAGGACAAGAAAAGAAGAAATGAACAGAGGAACTACAAAACAATTAACAAAATGGCAATAAGTACATACCTATCAATAACTACTTTAAATGTAAATGGACTAAATGTTCCAATCAAAAGAGAAAGGTGGCTGAATGGATTAAAATAACAAGACCCATTTATATGCTGCATTCCCAGGCTTCAGATCTAAAGACATACACAGAATGAAAGTGAAGGGATAAAAAAAGATATTTCATGTAAATGAAAATGAAAATAAACCTGTAGTAGCAATATTAATATCAGGCAAAACAGACCTGAAAGCAAAGAAGTTATAACTGACACAACAGAAATACAAAGGATCATAAAAGATTACTATAAACAATTATTTGCCAACAAAATGGACAGCCTAGAAGAAATGGGTAAGTTCCCAGAAACATGCAACCTTCCAAAAGTGAATCAAGAAAAATAGAAAATTTGAACAGACAGATGCCTAGTAATGAAACTGAATTAGAAATTTTAAAAAACCTCCCAACAAACAAGCCCAGGACCAGACAACAGGTAAATTCAACAAACTCAAGGAAGAGTTAATACCTATCCTTCTCAAATTATTCCAAAAAATTGAAGAGGAAGGAACTATTCTAAATTCATTCTCTGAAGCCAGCATTATGCTGATACCAAAACCAGATAAAGACACTACAAAAAAAATTACAGGCCAGCATCCCGGATGAATATAAATGCAAAAATTCTAAACAAAATATTAGACAGATATCAACAGTATAGTAAAAGAACCATACACCATTATCAAGTGTATTCCGCAGATGCAAGGATGGTTCTATATACACAAATAAATCAACATGATATATTACATTAACAAAGTAAAGAATAAAAACCACATGATGATTTGAATCAATGCAGAAAAGGTGTTTGACAAAATTCAATATCCATTTTTTATAAAAACTCTCAATAAAGTGGGTATAGAGGAAACATGTATCCACATAATAAGAGCTGTGTATGACAAACCAGTAGCTCAGAAAATACTTAACAATGAAAAGCCAAATGCTTTTCCTTTAAGATCAGGAAGAAGGAAAAGTGTCCACTATTGACACTTTTATTCAAAATAGTATCAGAAGTCCTAGCAACAACAGTCACACAAGAAAAAGAAATAAAAGGCATCCACATTGGAAAGGAAGCAGTCCCTATTTGCAAATGACATGATAATATATATAGAAAACCCTAAAAACTCCACCAAAAAAAATAAAAACTATTGAAACTAATATATGAATTCAGTAAAACTTCAGGATACAAAATCAATATATAGAAATCAGCTGCATTTCTATACACCAATAATGAACTATGAGAAATAGAAATTAAGACAATCCTATTTACAATTGCAGCCAAAAGAATAAGAATAAAATTTGCCAAGAAAGTGAAAGACCTATACTCTGAAAACCATTAAACATTGATGAAGGAACTAATGTTGTTAAAATGTCCATACTACCCAAAGCAATCTACAGATTCAATGAAATCTCTTATCAAAGTAACAACAGCATTTTTTGCAGAATTGAAACAAAGCATCCTAAAGTGTATTCTAGAACATGAAAGACTGTGAAAACCAAAGCAATTTAAAAGAGGAACAAAGCCAGGGGTGTCATACACCCTGATTTCAAACTGTGCTACAAAGCTATAGGAATCCAAGCAGTATGGTTGTGGCACAAAAAGAGACACACAGAGCAATGGAGAATAGAGAGCCCAGAAATAAAGCCCCTCTTATATGGTCAGTTAACGTACCACCATTCACAGGAATGGGCGAATTCAACTCAGATGACCGTTATATCTACTACTGTGGGCAAGAATCACTTAGAAGAAATGGAGTAGCCCTCATAGTCAACAGAAGAGTCGGAAAGACAGTTCTTGGGTACAATCTCAAAAATGACAGAATGAACTGTTTGTTTCCAAGGCAAACCATTCAACATCACAGTAATTCAAGTCTATGCCCCGACCAGTAATGCTTAAGGAGCTGAAGTTGAATGGTGCTATGAAGACCTACAAGACCTTCTAGAACTAACACCCAAAAAAGATGCCCTTTTCATTACAGGGGCCTGGAATGTAAAAGTAGGAACTCAAGACATACCTGGAGTAACAGGCAAATTTGGCCTTGGAGTTCAAAAAGAAGCAGGGCAAAGACTAACAAGAGTTTTGCCAAAAGAATGCACTGGTCATAGCAAACACTGTCTTCCAGCAACACAAGAGGAGACTCTACACAGATGGTCAATGCCAAAATCAGATTGATTATATTCTTTGCAGCCAAAGATGGAGAAACTCTATACAGTCAGCAAAAACAAGACTGGGAACTGACTGTGGCTCAGATCATGAACTCCTTATTGCCAAATTCAGACGTGAATTGAAGAAAATAGGGAAAACCACTAGACCATTCAGGTATGCCCTAAATCAAATTCCTTACAATTATACAGTGGACGTGACAAATAGATTCAAGGGATTAAATCTGATAGAGTGCCTGAAGAACTATGGATGGAGGCTCTTGACACAGTACAGGAGGCAGTGATCAAGACCATCCCCAAGAAAAAGCAATGCAAAAAGGCATAATGGTTGTCTGAGGAGGCCTTACAAATAACTGAGAAAAGAAGGTAAAGGCAAAGGAGAAAAGGAAAGATATACCCATTTGAATGCAGAGTTTCATGAATAGCAAAGAGAGATAAGAAAGCCTTCTTCAGTGATCAGTGCAAAGATATAGAGGAAAATAATAGAATGGGAAGACTAAAGAGCTCTTCAAGAAAATTAGAGATACCAGGGAAACATTTCATGCAAAGATAGGCACAATAAAGGACAGAAACAGTATGGACCTAACAGAAGCAGAAGATATTAAGAAGAGGTGGCAAGGATACACAGAAAAACTATACAAAAAACATCTTCACGACCCAGATAATCATGATGGTGTGATCACTCACCTAGAGCCAGACATCCTGGAATGTGAAGTCAAGTAGGTCTCAGGAAGCATCATTATGAACAAAGCTAGAGGAGGTGATGGAATTCCAGCTGAGCTATTTCAAATCCTAAAGGTGATGATGTGAAAGTGCTGCACTCAATATGCCAGAAAATTTGGAAAACTCAGAAGTGGCCGCGGGGATGGAAAAGGTCAGTTTCCATTCCAGTCCAAAAGAAAGGCAGTGGCAGTGAATATTGAAGCACAAAAGCACAATATTCAAGCCTAACTGCACTCATCTCACACACTAGCAAGGGAATGCTCAAAATTCTCCAACCCAGGCTTCAACAGTACATGAACTGTGAACTTCCAGATGTTCAAGCTGGATTTAGAAAAGAACCAGAGATCAAATTGCCAACATCCATTGAATCATCGAAAAAGCACAAGAGTTCCAGTAAAACATCTACTTCTGCTTTATTGACTACACCAAAGCCTTTGATTATGTGCATCACAACAGACTGTGGAAAATCCTTCAAGAGGTGCGAATACCAGACACCCTTACCTGCCTTCTGAGACATCTGTATGCAGGTTAAGAAGCAATAGTTAGAACTGGACATGGAACAACAGACTGGTTCCAAATCGGGAAAGGAGTACATCATGGCTGTATATTGTCACCCTGCTTATTTAACTTATATGCAGAGTACATCATGCGAAATGGTGGGCTGGATGAAGCACAAGCTGGCATCAAGATTGGTGGGAGAAATATCAATAACCTCAGATAGGCAGATTACACCACCGTTATGGCAGTAAGTGAAGAAGAACTAAAGAGCCTCTTGATGAAAGTGAAACAGGAGAGTGAAAAAGTTGGCTTAAAACTCACCATTCAGAAAACTAAGATCATGGCATCTGGTCCCATCCTTTCATTGCAAATAGATGGGGAAACAATGGAAACAGTGACAGACTTTATTTTGGGGGCTCCAAAATCACTGCAAATGGTGACTGCAGCCATGAAATTAACAGATGCTTGCTCCTTAGAAGAAAGGCTATGACCAACCTAGACAGCATATTAAAAAGCAGAGACATTACTTTGCCAACAAAGGTCCATACAGTCAAAGCTATGGTTTTTTCACTAGTCATGTATGTATGTGAGAGTTGGACTGTAAAGAATGATGAGTGCCAAAGAACTGACACTTCTGTGACGCTGGAGAAGATGCTTGAGAGTCCCTCGGACTGCAAGGAGATCCAGCCAGCCGATCCTAAAGGAAATCAGTCCTGAATATTCATTGGAAGAACTGATGCTGAAGCTGAAACTCCAATACTTTGGCCACCTGATACAAAGAACTGACTCATTGGAAAAGATCCTGATGCTGGGAAAGGTTGAAGGCAGGAGGAGAAGGGACGACAGAGGGTGAGATGGTTGGATGGCTCACTGACTCGCTGCACATGAATTTAAGTAAGCTCCGGGAGTTGGTGATGGACAGGGAAGCCTTGCATGCTGCAGTCCATGGGGTTGCAGAGTCGTACACCGATGAGCAACTGAACTGAACTGAATGTACAACAGTGGAGCCAAGAATATACAATAGGTAAAAGACAGTGTCTTTAATAAATGATATTGGGAAACTTGACAGCTTCACGCACAAGAATGAAACTGGATCACTCACTATGCTGTATACAAAATATAAACTCAAAAAGGATTGAAGACTTAAATGTGAGATCTGAAACCATAAAAAACTCCTAGAAGAAAACATAGGCTGTACACTCTTTAAAATTAGACTTAGCAGTATTTTTTTTTAATCTGTCTCCTCAGGCAAGGGCAGGAAAAACAAAAATAAATAAGAGTACATCAATTTTAAAGGTTTTGCGCAACGAAGGAAACCATCAACAAACATAAAGGCAGTTTACTGAATAGGAAGAAATACTTGTAGATGATATATCTGATAAGGGGTTAATATCTAAAGTATATTTTTTAAAACTTACATAGCTCAGTATCAAAAATCCCAACCTGATTTTAAAATGAGCAAAAAGCCTGAACAAACACTTTTTCAAGAAAGACATAGAGATGGCCAACAGATGCATAAAATGGTATTCAACATCACTAATCATCAGTGTAGTGCAAATATAAACCACAATGAGCTATCCTCACACCTTTCAGAATGACTGTTATCAAACAAACAACAAATGACAAGTGTTGGCAAGGATATGGAGAAAAGGGGACCCTTATGCACTATTATGAGAATGTAAATTGGTGCAACCACTATGGAACAATGTAGACGTTCCTCAAAAAATTAAAAATAGAACTGCTATATGATCCAGTAATTTCACTTCTGGGTATTTACCCAAAGAAAATAAAAATATTATTTTTAAAAGATACATGCTCTCCAACATTCACTGCAGCATTATTCACAACACCCAACATATGGAAGTAACCTAAGTATTCATCAATAGATAAGTGGATAAAGGTGATGTGATACACACATACACACAGTGGAATTTTACTTAGCCATAAAAAAAGAATGAAAGCTTGACATATGAAACAACAGGAATGGACTCTAAGGGTATTATGCTAAGTGAAATAGGTCTGACAGAGAAAGACAAATACTATATGATTTCATTTATATGTGGAATTTAACAATCAAACAGACTAAACAGAAGCACCAGTAGAGAGAACACAGTAGAGGTCACCAGAGGGTAAGCGGGTGGTTGGGTAAAATAGACGAAAGAAATTAAGAGGTACAAACTTCCAGGTATAAAATAAATCAGGCACAGGGATGTAGTGTATAGCATAGAGAATATAGTCAATAATACAGTAATAACTTTGGTAACAGATGGTTACTAGACTTATTGTGGTGACCAATTCATAATGTGTACAAATGTCAAATCACTATGTTGTACACTCGAAACTAACTGTCCGACTCTTTGCGACCCCATAGACTGTAGCCTACCAGGCTCCTCCATCCATGGGATTTTCCAGGCAAGAATACTGGAGTGGGTTGCCATTTCCTTCTCCAGGAGATCTTCCTGACCCAGGGATTGAACCTGGGTCTCGCACA
Organism: Cervus canadensis; assembly: GCF_019320065.1. NCBI lineage: Eukaryota > Metazoa > Chordata > Mammalia > Artiodactyla > Cervidae > Cervus > Cervus canadensis. The sequence continues at coordinate 10,916,401 of NC_057392.1, read as the reverse complement.
TTGTAGGCGGACGCTTTACCATCTGAGCCACCAGGGAAGTCTGCTAATATAATGTTACATGTCAACTATACTTCAGTTTTTTAAAAGGAAGGGAAAAAGCTAGATTTGAGGGTATTTGTCTCAGTTGCAGGTCTTAAAAGTTGGGTTCACAACATGGGATTCAAACTCTTTGTTCCTCGAGGAAAAGCTCTGGATTTCCAGTTTCCTCCTAATTGTGGGTCAGTGTGCTGGGGTTTACAGCAAAATTGTGTCTCAGCATCTCCTATCCACTAAATAAGAGTTTTTCTCATTTTCCCAATAATGTAGAAGTCACTCAGCTAGTTTTTACGGTTTTTTCAGAAGAAACTGGTCCATATGTAGCTATATAGATGCATCCATGGGAGAAAGCGAGTTCCTATTTGACCATCTTGAACCAGAACTCTGAAGTCAGTCCCTTGAAGAGATACCTGAACTCCCTTGTTCATTACAACATTATATGAAATCAAGCTAAATGTCTCTCACAGAATAAGTAGATAAATAAAATGTGGTATATGTATACACACACAATAGAATATTATTCACCCTTCGAAAAGGAGGAAATCCTGTCATTTGCAACATGGATTAACCTGGAGGATATTATACTAAGTGGAATAAGCCAGGCACAGAAAGTCATACATGATCTCTTATATGGGAATCAAAAAAAAGTCAGACTTAATAGAAGCAGAAAGTAGAATGGTGGTTACCAGGGGCTGGGGGTATAAGGGAAAAGAGGAGATGCTGACCCAGTATACAAAGTTGCAGTTATACAGGATGAATAAATCTAGAGATCTAATGTACAATATAATGACTATACATTTAGTATAATATTGTTTTAAATGCTGAAAATTCACTTAAGAGGGTAGATTTCAGGTCCTCTACATCCCTACTATCCTGCAAAATAGTAATATTGTGGGGAGATGCTATGTTAAGCAGCTTTACTGTAGTAATTGTTTCACTGTCTATATCACATTATTTTGTTATATATCTTAAATACATACAATTTTTACTTTAAATGTGTTTAAATTTTTTAAATAAAATTAACCACAGTAAGAGAGTAAAAAGAAACATAGGATTAATCTTACTTACGTCTCTTATTTAATACCATATATCTAAAATATTTTTCCAACATGTAATCAGTATAAAAGTATTGATAAGATGTTTTACTGTTTTTTTCTTACAAAGTCTTCGAAATCTGTGTTTGCACTTAAAGACATCCCAGGGATTTTCCTGGTGGTCCAGGGGCTAAGATTCTGCATTCCCAGTGCAGGGGGACCGGGTTCAGTCCCTGGTCAGGGAACTAGATCCCACATGCTGCAACTAATATCTGGCACAGTCAAATAAATAAATATTAACAGAAAACAAATTTTTTTTTTAAAGACATCTCAAATTGGGTTATCCACATATGGCTAGCGGTCACCATATTGGACCATGCTGATTTGAATAACAAGAATTCCAGAAAGAGAGTGGATAAGGGGAAAGAGAAGCAGATAAGAAATAAAACAATTTTAAGAAAATGTCCAAGAACTTAAGAATACTAGTTTACAAACTGAGGAGGCGCTGAGCCCAGCAAAAGTGAATTAGATCCAGACCAAGGCACTTCATCAGTTTTATTTTAAAACACCAGGAACTCAGAAACCTCTGTAGGCTTCAAAGGGGAAAAAAAAAAAAAAAGGTTGCAAAGGATCAGTGGCTTTAGACTTCTCAACAACAGTGGATAAATGGAGGACAGTGAATCAGGGCCTTTAAAATTCTGAAGAAAAGAACCATCATGCCATAATTCTATATATACCAACCACATTAGGGGGTAGATAAGGGTATTTTCAATGATCTAACATCCAAAAATTGTACCTGCTATGCTCCCTTTTTTAGGAAGCTACTGAAGAATGTGTTTTACCAAACAAGGAAGCAAACCAAGAATGAGGAAAATGTGAGATATAAGAAACAGCAGAAAGGTGAAAGGATTCCCTAGGGTGAAACTATAAATCAGGCCTAAAGATCAACCAGTCCAGATTAGAATAGGTCAGAGGAACTGAAAAAGATTTCAAGGAAATGCAATTGATAGAATACCCAATGGGACTGATTATGGACGTAGAAAACTAGCAGAAGTCTTTGAATTAGTGGTAGTAACATGTACTGTATCCCAAAACTAAACAAGAGAGATAAAAGGAAAATGTAAAGTTATAAACTGTGAATGTTGAGTTATTTATCTATGCTAAGAGGTTATAAAGGGCATGTGGGTAAGGTGGAATGAGTAGCAAAAGACCTGAAACCTCATCTTTCATAGTGCAAAATTAAACCACAGTCTTTAAATCAGAAATACAAGAAAGGAACAATATAGACACCTTAACTGAAATGTAAAGATAAAAACCAAAAGAATCAAGTGTTGAAAATGCTTGGATCTGGGGAAGAGAAAATTTTTAAAATGACTGCCATTTTTTCTAATAAATTTTGTAAAACTATGTCTAAGTCCGAAGTATACCCATGTATAACTTTTAAAAGAAACAAACAATAATAAATCTGGTGAATAAAAGAGCTTTAACAGGCCATTGCTAATGAGTATCCTTACCTCCTAGCATTGAGTACTGGTTCCGCTGTATGGATGTGGATGGGGATGGAGTGCTCTCCATGTACGAGCTGGAATACTTCTACGAGGAGCAGTGTGAACGGATGGAAGCCATGGGCATTGAGCCCTTGCCATTCCATGATTTGTTGTGCCAGATGCTTGACCTGGTGAAGCCAGCCAGTGATGGTAAGATTGAATAAAGAGCCAAGTTGCATTGTTCATCTCCAGTACAGAGTGGGGGTTGTAATCCTGGATTGTTCCAAATTATTTAACTTCCCAGAGTCTTCCACACAGGCTCTCCAAATACAGAAGTATTTAAGTTTCTGCTTTAGCGTTAGCATAGAACTAACAATTGATGGCGAATTCAGAAGGCAGATTAGTGGTAGCCAGTTGGGGAGGATTGCAGAGGGGAGGGGGGTGAGACTGTTTGATGGGTACAGAGTGTCCTTTGGAGGTGAAGAAAATGCTAGGGCATGTGATAGTGGTGATGCTTATGCAACATTGTGAATGTATGAAAAACCATTAGAATGGTTAAAATGGTGAATTTTATGTGAACTTTACCTCAAAAAAAATCAAATTTTTATAATCAAATAAGCATATGCATATATCCTTTTAAACTTCAGTAGAAGCTGGTTTGTTTTTTTTTTCCACTTCAAAAAAAGCCTTTGAAATTTACCAGATTTGTTCTTACACAGGCAAAATAACTCTACGAGATCTGAAGAGATGCAGAATGGCTCACATCTTTTATGACACTTTCTTTAATCTGGAGAAATACTTAGACCATGAACAAAGAGATCCCTTTGCAGTCCAGAAGGTACCAGTATAGTTTTAACTTCTGTTTGAGGGATGCAATATCAGGGGATGTATGCTTCAGATAAAAGTGGCCTCTGTCTGCAGGAATTTTGGTATTTAAAAAGGCTTACATTTAAAACATTTCATCACATACTGAAAAGAAAGAATAAAGGATTTAGAGTCCATCTCTTCCCATAGCTAATCTTCAAGTGTAGGTAATAACCTGCATCTACCTTTCATTGAATGAATTGTGTGTTTTGTGTACTTCCATATACATAGAAACTGGTTACAGAAAATTTTGAAATAATTGTCTTTCTCACTTTCAAATCAATAAACGTGTGTTCATTTTATTATTCATTAAAAAAAAAAACCTATATCAATAGATACATCTCTGTTACAGAGTACACTGGGCTTGATTTAACTGTACCATTCAATTTCGGGATGGCCTGGTAATGAAAACTAGATGCTCTCCAAGATAGACAACCTTCAGATAAATGTAACACTTTTTCAAGCGGTAATGATGACTGTACATGACATCAGTTTGAAGTCATTCTACAGCTGAAGAGCTGTGAGCTGCCTTCCCCATACGCAAAAACCTGTGGACTCTCAGAAAACCCATGTCCAGAAAAAAAACAAACAAAGAGCAGAATATCACCACTTCTCCTTCTATTCCCCTGTTTAAAGAGTAAAAACTATATTGATGGAAAAGAACTGGTTGAATACACTACAGGAAACTTCCTCAGTCTTTTCTTTGTCTTTCATATGTTGCATAACTGTTTGACCTAAATATTAATAGCCAAGAATACAAGGACCAGCTTCTAAAAACAAATACTCTGCACCAGAACTTGGGGCCTATCAAGGTACATTATCACTAGCCTAAAGTCAGTATTATATTTCATTGAGTTTAAAATATCCCATTATTTTATATACCTTTAAAGAAAAAGCAATTATAAATCTAAGATGCATAGCAATTTCAGACATGTTTAAAAGGTGGGGTGAAGTTCTTCAAATGGATTATAGTCATTAACACATTGTGTAGTCAGTATTAAGGTACTTAGGTTCTAGCATAACTAACCTTACATCCTAGAGCAATGTTAACCCAATTTCATTATGGAAAAACATCACTTTACCTAGAACATATAATCTAAGATGCAGCCTGTATTGTAGAAGGAAATTTTTCCCCCTTCATTTTTTTATTTGTATTACAAATTTTACTTTAAATTTTTCCTCTTTTTTCTTAGAGGTAGTAATTATCAACATTCTGATCTGCAAAGAATGCTATTAGTAAGTGCTTAGTAAATTCCAGGTACTGTGTTGAAGAGACACTGGAGGTTATATAGAGATAAGTCAGTATATAAAAAGAATGGGTATATAGAGATGACAAGGACAGGAGAACAAAAGTTGGCAACCAAGCATACGTAGTACAATGAAGGAAATGACTAGGGGGAGAAGGGCTGTTTCTAAGAAGGTAACTCAGATGGCAGGGTATCCGGGCTGGCTGTGAAGGAAGCAATAAAAATTCGCTAGAGGAAGGGATGGTATATTTCAGGTTAAGTTTAAGTCACTCAGTCCTGTCTGACTCTTACGACCCCAGGGACTGTAGCCTCTGTCCATGGAATTCTCCAGGCGAGAATAGTGGAGCAGTATATGGCTGATTCAAGTTGAGGTTTGACAGAAAACAACAAAATTCTGTAAAGCAATTATCCTTCAATTAAAAAATAAATTAAAGAATACTGGTGTAGGTTGCCATTTTCTTCTCCAGAGGATTTTCCCAACCCAGAGGTCGAACCCAGGTCGCCTGCATTGCAGACAGATTCATTACCATCTGAGCCACCAGGGAAACCGCATTTCAGGTGGGCACATGCAAACCACAGGTCACTCCAGATCACTGCTATGCCAAGTGTGAGAGGAGAGGGGGCTAGAGAAGCCTCTGGTTAAAGGCTGAAGAATCTAGACCCAAACAGTCCAGCTGATGAACAGTGCTTAATAATTTTGTGATTCAAGGTGTAGAAAATCAGTTTAGGATTGTGACTTTAGTACCTCTCTTAACATGTTTAGGGCTTCCCTGATGGCTCAGTTGGTAAAGAATCAGCCAGTAATGCCGGAAACCCCAGTTCAACTCCTAGGTTGGGAAGATCAGCTGGAGAAGGGATAGGCTGCCCACTCTAGTATTCTTGGACTTCCCTGGTGGCTCAGCTGGTAAAGAACCTGCCTACAATGCGGGAGACCTGGGTTCAATCTGTGGGTTGGGAAGATCCCCTGAAGAAGAGAAAGGCTACCTATTCCAGTATTCTTGCCTGGAGAATTCCATGAACTGTATAGTCTGTGGGGTCAAATGAAACATTTTTCACATAGGTTTTTTCAGGATGTAAAACATTTGTGATGACCTATCTCCAATTTTTGTTTTTGATTCTGTTTCCTGTGGCCATCCCCTTCCCAATCAGGATGTGGAGAATGAGAGTCCTGAGCCTTCCGACTGGGACAGGTTTGCTGCTGAAGAGTATGAGAGCCTTGTAGCAGAGGAGTCTGCCCAGGCGCAGTTCCAGGAAGGGTGAGTGAGTTTCCCTGTGTCTTGTGAGCTTTTTTAACAGGGGTAACCACATTAGGATCACCTGTAAAAAACTCAAGCTAGTAGTCCTTTCCTATTTTTGCCATATCATAAAAATGAGTGATTTTAACTCAATTTTAGTTGAGTGAACATTCCCCCAGCAGTCTTCTCTTCCCTTCACTGATTTTATAAAAAGTCCTCTCATGTGCCATTTCCTTTAATGAAGTTGTACCTTCCACTGAAAACGGAGATCACTGTGCAGTCATACTACTTTGTTAGGGATGTTAGTAAACCCTATAAACACAGGAGAACTGAAGCTCTTTTAAATAATAAAGATCATTATGATCATCAAAACAAACCTTTATCAGACATGGTTTTGTGTGTTCAACTCTGAATAAGAAGTTAACTTCTACAAAGGGACCATGGTAAGAAATTAAATTGTCCAAGACTTTTACTGCTTAGAACATTTCAGTATCTATAATTTGTTGGCTGTTTTCATCTTCTAGTGATTTCTTTCGCAGTTCCTCTATAGTCACTGTTTCTGTAAGGCTCTCAATTAATCCTTATTATTAATGTAATACTTTTTGAATAGGCAGTAGTCACTTAATATTCAGAGTTAAAGAATAAATAGTAAGTTTCCTGCTACTCAGTTCTCCCCAGAAGCAGCCACTGTTACCACTTTATGTGCTTTTCCAAGGATGCTCCGTCCTGGTCCTCCCGTTCTCACACTCTCTCTTCATACATATGTATATGTGTATGAAAGCAAATACACATAGACATTTTTTTCTTTCTTTTTTTCTCTTACATATATGATAGCATACTCACTATTCGGTTCCCAGCTTTTTCCACACTTTTTATAAAGTTTCTGTTACATAAGTTCTGGAGACCTGCTGTAGAACATAGTATCTATAGTTAACATGTGGTACCGTGCAGTTTAAAATATATTAAGAAGATAGATCTTATGTTAAGTGTTCCTGCAAAAGAAAAAAAAGAATACAAGGAAATGTCTGGAAGTAATGGATATATTTAGTGCCTTGAATGTAGTGATGATATGACAGATATCTGCATATTCCAAAATCATCAACATGTATTCACTAAGTGTGTCCAGTTTTTTGTATCAAACTTCAATAAATCTAAAAACAGTAACAACAAAGCTTGGGAGAACAGCATGGTGAATAAAATACTTGTATTTTATGATCATTGAGGTATAAATGAGGCAGCATAAATATCTGGGGATCCCTGAGTGTATAAAAAAATTAATAAAAGAATAACTGAAGATTGGAGGAAAAACAAATCAATAAATTGGAAATTATTCCATAAATATATTCAGTGAATGTGCCAAGTTTTTTATAACTGCATAATATTCCACTGTATAGTTACACCATTATCTTATATTCCTCTGTTCACAGGCATTATAGTGAAAATAGTGAAATATTAGAGATATAAGGTTGCAGTGAATAATCTTACATACATGTTATTTTATACATATGTGGGATAAATTTCTAGGGTGTATTTAACAGATAGGGCTTCCCAGGTGGGACAGTGGTAAAGAATCTGCCTGCCAGTACAGGAGACACAAGAGATGTGGGTTCGATTCTTGGGTCAGGAAAATCTCCTGGAGTAGGAAATGGCAACCCGCTCCAGTATTCTTGCCTGGAAACTTACCATGAACAGAGGAGCCTGGCAGGCTACAATCCATGGGGTTGCAAAGAGTCTGGCACAACTGAGCACACACGAACACACACACACACAGAGCAAACTTACAAATACACAGGAGGATTTTAGAGAAGCCAATAAGAAGTGACACAGATACCCAGAATTAGCAATGGTGGGGAGCCATATCATCCCTAGGCCTAAAAGGACCAGGAGATGACAGAATCATCAGAACCCAGAGGAGCAGCTCTGTTCACAGGCGTGATTTAACTCTTTGTCAGTGAGCTTCATTAGTTAGGAACAGGGGTGAGTTTACTGATTTTATGAAGCAATATCACTACCGTTAAGAACATGTGCAGATGTTTATAATAGTGAAAACCAGAGACAATCTAAGTAATAAGATTAATAAAATTATCATACATATACACAGTGCAATCCCATTTAACCATTAAAAAAATCATTTTGTGAGTGTATAATTATTGACCATCAAAGAAAAAATAGGAATATGAAAAAAGACCTTAAAATAAAACAGAATAGAAAAGAACAAAATAAAGTATCAGAAAGAAAATTAGGTATATGTGAGGAAAACAAAAGGGACCTAACTTACACATACTAGACAACAGAACAAATGAAGTAGAAAAAAAAATTCAAATAGAAAAGCTTCTTTGAAATAAAAGAAGACCTGAGTCTGAAAGGTCAGAAATCACACCATATGATAATGACTGGCCCAATAGATGTGTGGTGAATTTAACAGAATTCAAAGATTATTTGGAGGACTTTTTCAGTTCCAAGTCACCAGGTAAGAAGGGAAAAAATGTCAACCTTGCCTCAGAGACTGCCACAGTAAAAATGAATACTGGAAAAGATCATGAAGCAACATTTATAAGTCTCTCAGAGAAAGAAATTCTGTACCCTAAAGTTTTATACTAACACAAGATGACATTCAAGCATGAGAACATAAATGGGAATTTTCTAAAAACTGAAAGGAATAAAGCACCCAAGAGCTTTTGTTTAAAAAGGGCATAATCATAAAACAAAGAGATAGCCAAAATAAGGAGTCCAGAAATGGAGCGACCATGGTGGAAGAGAAATAACAGTGAGTGTTCAGTCCATTTAAATATAAAGGATAGGGTCAGAACATAGCATTCTGGAAAAAATAACATAACTCAAAGTGGGATGTAGAGAGGAGGAAGAAACATATGTGTAAGTTTCATTAGCAAGTCCTCAACGGCTACCCTCTAAAGCTGATAAGTTGAAGTTTAAGACTATTAATTAAAATAAACACTTGAAAAACCAAAGCCAGACTCTAAATATTCTAATTCAATCAGAAGACGTGTGCACAAAAAAGAAAAACACACACCATGCAGCATAAAGATGACAGAACTAAAATAAATACTTTTTGATCAGTGAATGTAAGTGAACAAACTCATTTATAAAAAGAAAACAATTCCATTATAGAATGGTAACAAAAGTTGAATTTAAAAAGACTAAATAGAGACCTCCCTGGTGGTCCAGTGGTTAACACTCCACAATCCCAGTGCCAGCGGCCTGGGTTCAAGTCCTGGTCTGGGAACTAGATCCTGCATGCTGCAACTAGGAGCCACTGTGCCACAACTGAAAATAAAAAAGATCCTGCAACTTAAGATCCCATGTGCTGCAACCAAGACCTGTAGCAGCCAGACTTTCAAAAAAACAACTAACCACCCCCAAAAAGTTGTCCTGAAAACATCAAATTTTTGAAGCAGAAACTCCAAAAGAAAAAAAAGGAGAACTTAAAACCTGTTATTTGCATCCGTAGTAAATTATTCCCTGAAAATATTTTTGTGGTGAATTGTCCAGAGACTATTTACAAAATAAATATTAAGCCACAAACAAAACTTCAGTAGACTTCCCAAAAGTATTACAATAATATAGAGTAGCTTCTCATTTCAAGGTGGTAAACAAAGCATCCTGTAGTTTTCAATCTCTCATGCCATATAAAAATAAGAAATACAGAGCATCACCTGAAGTAAGAAGAGAAACTTCCAGTGGACTAACAGGACAGCAGATGGAATCAGATTGAAGAGGGAGCCAGAGCTTTGGTTCTCTGCCGGAAGATGAGAAAGATAATTGGCACAGATAAGGGAGCAGTACTTAAAGATGATCTATACCTTAATATGACTGAAACCAAAAGCAAAAGGGAGGTTCAATCCAGGTAGGTTGAACCCTATACATCCCATCCTACTCTTAAAGGAAAGATAAAAGCAGAAAGAATGGAATCTTAGAGCAGCATGGCCCCATTCAGTTCAGCCACTCAGTCGTGTCTGACTCTTTTCAACCACATGGACTGCAGCACGCAAGGCTTCCCTGTCCATCACCAACCCCAGGAACTTGCTCAAACTCATATCCATTGAGTTGGTGATGCCATCCAACCATTTCATCCTCTATTGTCCCTTTCTCCTCCTGCCTTCAATCTTTCCCAGCATCAGGGTCTTTTCCAATGAGTCAGTTCTTCTCATCAGGTGGCCAAAGCATTGGAGTTTCAGCTTCAGTATCAGTCCTTCTGATGAATATTCATGACTGATTTCCTTTAGGATTGACTGGTTTGATTTTCTTGCAGTCCAAGGGACTCTCAAGCATCTTTTCCAACACCACAGTTCAAAAGCATCAATTCTTCATTGCTTAGCTTTCTTTATGGTCCAACTCTCACATCCATACATGACTACTGGAAAAATCATAGCTTTGACTGTGCAGACCTTTGTTGGCAAAGTAATGTCTCTGCTTTTCAATATGTTGTCTAGGTTGGTCGTAGCTTTTCCTCCAAGGAGCAAGTATCTTTTAATTTCATGGCCGCAGTCACCATCTGCAGTGATTTTGGAGCCCAAGAAAAGAAAGTCTGTCATTGTTTCCCCATCTATTTGCCATGAAGTGATGGGACTGGATGCCATGATCTTCATTTTTTGAATGTTTAGTTTTAAGCCAACTTTTTCACTGTCCTCTTCCACGTTCATCAAGAGGCTCTTTAGTTCCTCTTGGCTTTCTGCCATAAGGGTGGTGTCATCTGCATATCTGAGGTTGTTGATATTTCTCCTGGACACATCTGAAAGGTACGTCAAGGCTGTATACTATAACTTACATGCAGAGTACATCATGCAAAATCCCAGGCTGGATGAAGCACAAGCTGGAATCAAGATTGCCGGAAGTATCAATAACCTCAGACATGCATGGCCTGTCCATCCCCCTATTCTCATAAAGTACCAGCAAGTCCACACCGCTGTCTCCTGGGCATCCAGTACAGGGCAACAGTACACGGTAAAGCAGACAAATGTCAGCCAACAAAATACAGCAAATGAGAGAGCTTTTAGCCCCGGACTCACTACAGCAATCAGAGCAAGACATCAAAATGGGCATATTTACTATTTGTTTTTTTTTGGCTACACTGTGTGGCATGCAGGATCTTACTTCCCCAACCAGGGATCAAACTCATGCCCCCTGCAGTGGAAGCGCAGTCTCAAGTACTAGACCACCAGAGAAGTCTGTCTATTTTTAGACAGATAAAATTTTAAATGAAAGAAAACACAATCATTGGGTGATGTGATAACAGAATGGACACATCTGAAAATTTTTTTATTTATAATATTGATTGTAATACGGGGATAAGAAATTCTTGTAGAAGCCCTAGAAATAATAGCCAGATAATTTCCAGAATTTTAGCTATTAAAACAAATAAAAATATAAACAGAAACAGAAGTCAGCTAATTTTTTCTGGCCAGGTAATAAATATTTTAGGCTTTGCAATCTCTGTCACAGTTACTTGGCCCTGCCATTGTGGTGTGAAAGTAGCCATAATATGTAAGCAAATGAATGTGGCTGTGTTCCAATAAAATTTTTAACAGACACTGAGATATTAAGTTCAGATCATTTTAACGTCATGACATAATCTCTGATTTTTTTTTTTTAATTTAAAAAGGTAAAACAATTCTTAGTTCATGGGCTATTATACCAGAACAGGTGGTGAGACAGATTTGGACCACAGCTTTCAGTTTCCCAACTCCTGTATTAGAATGAAATCTCAGAACATAAAAAGATAGAACTGAAAAGCTATTAGAGAGAAAAAAAAAAAATACCCACAATATAAACACAAAAAGAAACAGCATTTTTTAAAAAATAACTTTGAACCTTGAATTCTGTTCCTATTTAAATGTAAGGGACAGATGAAGACATTTTTAGACATCAGGAGATGCAAAGTGTTTACCACCCACAGACAATCTTTGAAAGAAATATTAAAGGGTTTTCTTCAGCAACAAGGTAAATATGTCCTAGAGGAATAGTGGGATATAAGAAACAACAAAATTAGCAAAATTTATCCTTTGACTTGGGTAAGTATTTATTATAGATACCATTAACAAATAGTAAAAGAAGGTCAGGGTGAATCTTTATTAGAGTGGAGAATACAGCCACTGATAAATTTATATTTTTCTAATGATAACTAGAGTTAAAATGTCTGTTAAAATTTTTAAGGAAAATCACTAAATATTAAATGGAAAACTTTCCAATCATTTTCAGAAAAAGACAGTAAGACAATTAACTGGAAAAAAATTTTGTATATAGAAAATTCAGTCAACTAAAAGAAAAGTGTGTTTAACCAGTATTCTTTTGGTAAGAAGTGACTTTAACTCACATTGGCATACAGGAAAAGCAAAGCCTTAGCAAAAAGGAAATTGTGGGCTTAAAGAACTGAAAAGTCTAGGGCTAGTACTGACTTCAGAGACTTAGATTGTATCTCTTTAATCTCTTACGTAATGCTTTTCTTTCATTCACTCTTCAGCAAGTTTTTAGTATGTGGTGGCAAAATGATAGCTTTACATTCAAATAAAAGAGCAAGTCCCTTTCCCACCACATTCTACAAAAGCCCAGGACTTGTTTGGCTGTAATTGGCTTGTTTTGGGTCTAGTCCCTGAACCAGCTCTAGAAGGAGTCAGACCTAGAAATTAGCTTGGACAGAAGTTCAGGTTCATCCAAACCACGTGTTTTCTCAAGGAAAATTTGGGAAATTTGAACATACGGTCAAAAAAGGGGAAACGCTGTGCTGGTGAAGGAACAGCAGATGTTCGCTACAGTAAAACAGGAGACAGAAAGCCAAGGACAGTACAAAATAGACAGAATAAGTCCAAACGTAGTATGAATCACAAAACTCAGAATGGATTGAAAATCCAACTGTACACTATTCTTTAGATTCATACCTAACACAGAGGCAACAGCCAAATAAACAGTAAATAAGAGGAAATGAGGTATAGCAGTGTTTATGAGAGAGAGAGAATTGAAAGCTTTAAAAGAAACATCAGTATTTCAGCAGTTGGCCATGAAAATAAGTCACCAACTTTATGCAATACAAAAAGCAAATCTGATAGAAATACAAAGGAAAAATTGACAATCCCATAGTCATATAAAACCCAACAAATCAAATAGGACCAAAAATACATAAAGAATATAGAATTACTAAACATTCATAGAGGTACTCAAAAATAGATTTGGTACCCAACAAATATGGAACCATCACAATACAGTGCCTATTTATTAAGGCATGAAGGCTATTACATTTTTAAAAATTACTAACATATAGGCCATATTTGTTACTTATGAAATTAGCAACAACAAAAATGTATGTATCTGGAAAGTTAAAAATAACATTTTGAAAAATTAAATATATCTTAAAATAACCATTAAGCTACAGAGATGATCAAAAAACCAATTACAGGTTTTTTTAGAACCAGGCAATAAAAGCATTATATTTATTAAAATCTGTGGGATATAAACAATGGAAAAGTTGTAATCTGTAGAAAGAAATAAATTAGGCTGTCATCTCAAGATGCATGAAAAAGGATGACAAAACAGACCCAAACAAAAATTAAATCTATTAATTTATACATACACAACCACAAAGCATACTCTATGCCAAGCACTATTCTGAATATTTTAATTCATTTTAATCACAAAACTCGTATCTTGTAGATGCTTTAGCCCTATTTTACAGATATTAAAACTGAAATACAGATTAACTTGTCAAATCTACCAACATATATAAAAGAATACATCATAAGTAAGTTGCTTTTATCCCAAGATTGCAAGTGGTTCAGCTTTACAAAATCTGTCATTAACAGATTAAAGGAGAAAGAAAAGAAAATATAGACTGATTCTTTGAAGGCATGTGATAAAATATATTTTCTAATTTGGAAAAAATGAAACTAAGCAAACTTAAAAGGAGCACCTCCTTAATGGGTAAAGGGTATTAATCCAATACCCCAGAAATAACCAGCTAAAAATATAATAGGGAGAAAATTCCTATTTGTGATAGCAACAAAAAAAGTGACTTGAAAACATATATGATGAAAATATAAAATTTCACTAAAAATTACAAAGATCATTCTCCATGTTAAAATTTTATATAATCCCCTCAAATATGTTATAGAACTTGATCAACTAATTCTTTTTTTTTTCCATTTATTTTTATTCGTTGGAGGCTGATTACTTTACAATATTGTAGTGGTTTTTGCCGTACATTGACATGAATCAGCCATGGATTTACATGTGTTCCCCATCCCGATCCCCCCTCCCGCCTCCCTAATTCTGAAACTCATATTGAACAATAAATACAAAAGAACTGTGATCTGAGAGAAAGCACTGAAACATGTATATTATCAAGTGTGAAACAGATCACCAGTCCAGGCTGGAAGCATGAGACAGGTGCTCGGGGCTGGTGCACTGGGACGACCCAGAGGGATGGGATGGGGAGGGAGGTGGGAGGGGATTCAGGATGGGGAATACATGTAAATCCATGGCTGATTCATGTCAATGTATGGCAAAAAACACTACAATATAGTAAAGTAATTAGCCTCCAACTAATAAAAATAATTGGGAAAAAAAATAAAAAAAAGAACTGAAGTGAGTTCTGAAAAGAATCAAAGGCTTGGTAGGGCACAGGGGATGCATAATCCAAAGCTATAGTAACTAAACTCCTTAACTCCATGCCAAAACTGAAGATTTATGCAAACCAATATAGTATATGATACTGTGACAAGAAAAGTCTAGTCAGTAAAATGTTGACTCTCTGCAGACTGAAAAAAGTACATATTAAGCTAATACCTGCTTAAATAAAGACTTTAAAAGTAAAAAAATGATGGGAGAAATTTATAAGGGAATTATTTATAGATTTGAGTATATTTTAAAAGTGACAAATTCTATATCACAATCAAAAGGCATAGGGTTGAATCATATGATCAATAATGTTCTTTCATTGTTGGAGTCTTCAAAATCAATAGTTAAGAACATGACTATTAACCAATTCTAAAACATCAAAAGATAGAAATTTCACCAGGAAATAACAATGAAAATTCCCACTTCACCAACAGTTAAAATGTAGCAGCCAGATATAACTATTTTAAATGTTATTTTTACCTAACAACAGCTCAAAAGACATAAAACAAAAATTGTCAAACAATTCAACAATTAATAGTTGGAGATTTCAACACTCCTCTTACAGTAGTTGATACTAGTAGAGACAATCACTAAGGACACAGAAGACTTGAACAACACAGTCAGTGTATTTGATCTAACAAGCATATATATATACTCTACAAAACAGTAGCAAAATACACATTTTTCTCAAATGCCCATGGAACTTCTTCAGGAAAGACCGTATGTTAGGTGGAAAAAAAAAAGATTCAATAAATTCAAATAAGGTATGTTGTCTGATCATAATAGGATAAAATTACAGATTAATAACAGAGGAAATCTAGGAACCCCAAAATGTTTAGAGATTAAATAACACATTTCTGAAGACACATGGGTCAAAGGAGACACTGCAGGGAAATTTGATGTTATCTTGAAACAAATGAAAATAAAAGGTGATATGAAAATCCATGTATGGGGTACAATTAAAGCAGTGCTTAGAGGAATATTTATGACCCAGAAAGTTCTAATATCAGTAAGATAAGCTTCCATCTTAAGCTAGTAAAAGTAAGAGCCAATCAGACCCAAAATAAGTAGGAAGGATATAATAAAGATCAGAGTAGAAATCCATGAAATAGAATATAGGAAAATAATATGAAAGAATTCAGGAAATCAAAAGTTGGTTCTTTGAGAAGATTTTAAAATAGAAAGCTTTAGAAAAAAAGAGAAAGGAATAAATTAAAATCAGGATAAAGGAGGATACATCATTATAGATACTATAGAACTTACTTATAAAGGAGTATTGTGAACAGCTTTATCTCAATAAGTTTCACATCTTAGATGGCATGGGACAAAATCATCTAAAAACTCAAGTTACCAAAATCAACTCATATAAATTTAATGATATCTATTTTAAAAAGAAAACAGCTCAAGAAGAAATGGAAAATCAGGATAGGCCATATCAAGACACTAAATAAGTTATTAAGTTCTCTCCAAAAGAAAAGTCTAGGTCCAAATGGTTCCAGTGGCAATGTCTGTCATATATATAAGGGAAAAAAATAACATCAACCTTTCATTAACATTTTCAGAAAATAATAGTAGAAAGGAACACTTTGAAACTATTTTAGAAAGCTGGTATTACCCTGATACCAAAGCCAGACAAAGATACCAATATTCCTTATGAAATCAATATAAAACTTTTTACAAAATATTAAAAATATCAAATCCAGAAACATATAAAAAAGATTATACACTATAAGTAGGTTTACCCCAGGAATGGGAGGCTGTCTTAACATCTGAAAATCTACTAATATAATAAACCATATTAATACAACACGGGACAAAAAGCACATGATCATTTCCATAGACACAAAAAAAGCCATTTGACAAAATCCAACATCCATTCAAAATATCTCTAACCCAAGTAAGGATAGAAAGGAACTTTCTTAACCTGACAGAAGACATCTATAATTACATTATTTACATTATACTTATGGTGAAAACCTGAATGCCTTCCCACTAAGATCTGGAGCAAGGCAAATACACTTCTGTTCCTCCCCATTTCTAATCAACATTGTTACTGAGGGTTCTATCTTGTGCATTAAGACAAGGGAAAAAAAAAAACAATATTAAAAGTATTCAGACTGG
This sequence comes from Cervus canadensis, assembly GCF_019320065.1. Lineage (NCBI taxonomy): Eukaryota > Metazoa > Chordata > Mammalia > Artiodactyla > Cervidae > Cervus > Cervus canadensis. The sequence goes on along the minus strand of NC_057392.1, from coordinate 10,899,752 downwards.
AAAGAAAGAAGTGAATCTATCCCTAGGTTATATATACTTTAAGTAGAAAATATGAAGAAATCTGCATAAAAGCTACCAGAACTAATAAATTTGTTAGCAAGGTCTCAGCTTCCCTGGTGGCTCAGATGGTAAAGAATTTGCCTGAAATGTGGGAGACATGGGTTTGATCCCTGGGTCGAGAAGATCCCCTGAAGGGAATGGCAGCCAATCCCAGTATTCTTGCCTGGAGAATTCCATGGACAGAGGAGCCTGGTGGGCTACAGTCCATGAGGTCACAGAGTCAGACACGACTGAGCAACTAACACTCACTGTTATAGAAACTAAATATATAAAAATCAGTTGTATTTCCATGCACTAGTAATGAACAATCAAATAGAGAAATTCAAATAAAAATAATTATTCACAAGAGCATCAAAAAGAAAAATACTTAGGAATAAATATAACAAAACAACACTTTTATATATTTATAATAAATGTAACAAAAGGACACACAAATATAACAAAAGAACATACCTGCATGCTGAAAACTGCAAAATAGTATTGAGAAAAATTAAGGAAGATCCAAATAATATTATAACAATAGAATTAGAAAGCTCAGTATTTTTAAAGTGTCAGTTCTCCCCAAGTTGATCTACAGATTTAACCCACTCCCTATCAAAATCCCTACAGGCTTTCATTAAAACTGGCAAACTGATCCTAAAATTTATATGGAAATGCAAAATACCTAGAATAGCCAAACACTTTTTTAAAAGAACAAAGTTGAAGGACTTAGGCTACCTGATTTCAAAACTTATTATAAAGCAAACAACCGTCAAGGCACCGTGGAATTGCTAAGTATGTGTGTGTGAGTCACTCAGTCACGTTTGATTCTTTGTGACCCCCACGGACTGTAACCCACCAGGCTCCTCCATGGAATTCTCCAGGCAAGAATACTGGAGTCAGTAGCCATTCCCTTCTCCAGGGGATCTTCCCAACCCAGGGATCAAAGCTGGGTCTCCTGCATTGCAGGCAGTTTCTTTACCATCTAAGCCATGAGGGAAGTCCCAGAACTGGTAAGTATACACAATCAGTGAAACACTCTAGAAATAGATGCTCATATATACGACCAATTAATTTTCAACCAAAGGAGAAAGGGTAGTCTTTTCAGAAATGATACTGAAATAATTGGATGTCCTTCTGCAAAAAAAAAAGAAAGAAAGAAAACCTCAATCCATATCTCACACCATATACAAAAATAATTATCTCAAGTTCCCTGGTTGTCTAGTGGTTAGGATTTGGTGCTTTCACTGCCATGGTCTAGGTTCAATCCTTGGTCGAGCTACTGAGATCCTTAAAGCTGCATAGTGCGGCCAAAATAATAATAATAATAATCTCAATAAATGTAAGAGTTGAAATCCTGAAGTTTTTAGAATAAAACACAGGAGAAAATCTTTATGACCCTGAGTTATGCAAGAGCAATAACATATTGATAAATTGGACTTCTTTCAAAATTAAAAAGTATTGCTCTCCAAAGACACCATTAAGAAAATGAAAAAGACACACTGGGGGAAAATATTTCCAAAACATCCTGATAAAGGACTCCATCCAGAATATATAAAGAACTTACAACTCACTAATAAAAAAGGCAACCTAATTTTTTAAAAGGACAAAAATTTGGTTAAACAATAACTTAGAGGTTCCAACAGCAAATAGATATATGAAAAGATGCTCTGCATCACTAATCATTACGGAAATGTAAATTAAAACCACAGTGAGATACATACACAGCCACTAGAACAACTAAAACCACCCACTGGCAATGATGTGAAGAAGCTGGTACCCGCATATATTGGACTGATGTGTATGTAAAATTATGTAGCCTCTTTGGAAATGTTTGGCAATTTCTTAAAAAGATAAACAAACATTTGTCATATGAATCAGCAATTCCACTCCTAGGGATCTACCCAAGAAAAATGTTCACCCACAGACTTGTACATGAATGTTTATAGCAGCCCCAAACTGAAAATAATCCAGATGTCTACTAAACTGGTGAATTAATAAGCAAAATACAGTATACCCATATAATGGAATGCTCTTCAGCAATAGAAAGAATGAACTATTGACTAACACAACATGGATGAATTGCAAGTGAAGTGGAAGAAGCTAGACAAAAATATATTCCAATCTTGTATGATTCCATTTATGGAAAATTCTAGAAAATGCATTCTAATCTATAATGACAGCAAATCAGTGGTTACCTTGGTAAGACAAAAGTAATTAGGAAGGGGCAGGAGGAAACCTTTGTGGGAGGGATGGGTATTTTCATGATCTCGATATGATGTTTTATAGGTGTATACAAAAGTCAGAACTTATTAATTGTACACTTTAAATATAAGCAATTTATTCTGTCAGTTATACCTCAATAAACAAAAGAACTCTTAATACATGCAGCAACACAGATGAATCCAAAAAAATACCATCTTACATGAAAGAAGCCAGACACCAAAGATTGCATAACTCCATTATATGAAATTTCTAGAAAAGGCAAAATTATAGAGCCATTAAACAGATCAGTGGTTGCCTAGGTTCCAGGAAAAAGTAGAAAATGAACACAAACAAGCACAGGGAGAGGAGGGCAGATGGAGAGATGAAAGTATTCTAAATTTGAATTGTGGTGATGATTGCACAATTGTAAAACTTTACTGTGTGTCCTCAAAGTCACTTCACCCATGTCCAACTCTTTGTGACCCCATGGACTGTAGCCTGCAGGCTTCTCTGTCCATGGGATTCTCCAGGCAAGAATACTGCAGTGAGTTCCACTTAAGATGAGTGAATTCTGTGATATGTAAATTAAACTGAAAATTTTTGTAAAAAGCAAGTACCAAAAAAGTTGAGATTAAATGGTAGGAATTTCTTAAAAGACAATATTAATTCAGTAAATGTTTGCATTCTTTCTATACACTAAGCATCATTGGATACTGATGAACACAGGATCCCTGCCTTAGCAGGAGAAACAGGCAGATACAATTAAAGTGTCTTTACTCTCTCACAGAAGCAACACACTGTAGTTAACAGATATTGCTGGTAGAAGCAAATTGGCCCAACCTCCCTGGAAATTAGTTTGACAATATGCTACAAAAGCCTGAATTCATACCCTTTAACTCCCAATTCTGGGTATCTGTATCCACTGTAAATAATCAGAAGTTTAGATAGAACTCTTCTAACTAAATTGTAAAATTAAAAAATTCAAAACAGCACAAATGTACAATAATAGATTAGTTAAATAAGTCATGGTATTAATATCTGTGTCATATTATGCAGACATCTAAACTATGTGTTGCACAAAAACATAAAATGGAGAAATCAAGTTTACAAAATTGTGATATAATCCCAATATTACAAATGTATATCTATATATACATGAGCTAAATCATTAAGACTCCAAAATATTAACAGTGATTAACTCTGGGCTATAGGATTGCAAGTAGTTTGGCTTTTTATTCTGTTCTATAATTTATAATGTTTGTATAATGAACATGTACTATTTTAATAAATAGGAAAAGTTACTTTTCCCCTTTACCTGCTTATGTAGGTAATATGTATTCATTACAGAAGAGTAGAAATGAAGATAAAAATCTTCACCTAAAATCCACCACCCAGAGATAGCCTGACATCATTTAGGAGTATGCTTCTAGATACTTCTTTGCAAATATTAATAGATAAGTAATTTGTTTTATAAAAATGGAATTTGATACAACATACTGTTTTGTAACCTGCTTTAGAGGAAGGAGAAAAGAGATAACAGATCTAAACACTTAGAAGTTTATTAGTCTAAAGAGACAGGAAAATGATGGCAGCTAAAGAGAATTATTGTGTCAAGTAAAAATTTTTTTTGAGCTGTGGTAGTGCTCAAAGAAGGTCCCAGTGTGTGTGTGGAGGGGAGACAGAGGAGAAAAAGGGATGCAGACAGAAATAGAGGTGAGGAGGGGTCACAAAAGGAGATGCAGAGACCAGCTGTAGTGAAATTTGACCAGTGCATATGAGAGGCTTCTGCTGGACATCCCTCTTCTCATGTTGTGGGAGATAAGATAAGGCCTGCACAGAGCCCACGGGGTGATGAGGTCTCGGGGGAAGAGGAGAAGCCGTAACAGCCGCAGCCTGTAGAGTGAGCACTGGAATGTCACCACAAGAAAAGAAAGGCCTGTTTACAGTTGTGAATAACTGACTGACATAGTTCAAAAGCAAGGCCAGATCCAGAATTCCAAGGGTATGTTACCTAGGGCTTCATCTCAAAAAGAATTACAAATAAGTCAGGGTGAGTTTGTCAAACAGAAATTACCAGAATCAAATATTAGAAAGGGAGGAAGAACGGCAGTACGATGGAAAGAGCCAGACAGATCTGATTCTGCCTCCTTACTCACCAGCTGGGCAGGTTATCTGACTCCTTGCGGCTCAGTTTCAGTTACCTTCCAAGGTGGTTGTGAGAATCAAAGATAATATATTTCTATAAACACCTGCCACATAGTATTGATATAAATACCTGACAAATAGTAGCTATTACTACTACTCCCTGAAGAGGAAGAGATATTATACAATATAACATCATGGTTAAAACCACAGAATTTGGAGTTAGACAAATTTAGTTAAGTTCAAATCCTTGCTGTCACTTACTAGTCATCTAAGCCTCAGCATTCCCTATACAGTGAGGATACCACTTGCCACACCAGACTGTTTTAAATAAGACAACATAGATAATATATTACATTCTTATGCACAGTGCCTATGTAATCAATTTTGTTGTCGTTATTGTTTAGTCTCAGTTATGTCCCTCTTGTTTGCGACCCCATGGACAGTAGCTCAGCAGGCTCCTCTGTCTATGGGATTTCTCAGGTAAGAATATGGAGTGGATTGCCATTTTCTTCTCCAGGGGATCTTCTACTCCCAGGGATCAAATCCCTATCTCCTGCAAGTCTCCAGCATTGCAGGCAGATTCTTTACCCCTGGGGAAATGAGTAATCAATAAACAGTGGCTATTATTAGTACCATGATTTCACCAGTGGCTCCACAGTAAAGAATGTCTGCAGCGCAGGAGACACGGGTTCAATCCCTGGGTGGGGAAGATCCCCTGGAGAACGGAATGGCAACCACTGCAGTATTCCAGAATTCCAGAAAATCCCGTGGACATAGGAGCCTGGCAGGCTACAGTCCATGGGGTCTCAAGAGAGTCCGACATGACTGAGCGGCTAAACAATAACAATCATTATTACCATTTCTGTGATTGTGGCCACATTACATAACCTCTCTGAACAAGAATTTAGTCAGGTAGTACATTAGCACGGAAAAGGAAATGGCAACCCACTCCAGTGTTCTTCCCCGGAGAATCCGAGGGACGGGGGAGCCTGGCGGGCTGCCGTCTGTGGGGTCACACAGAGTCGGACACGACTGATGCGACTTAGCAGCAGCAGCAGCAGCAGCTCATTAGCATTCACTGCCTGCCTCTTTCCCCTTCATTCCCAGACCAAGGCACACAGCTGACACACAGTGAACATCTGTCGCATGAGAATTGGAGATTTCTCACGGTATCTAACAGTATCTGGCATGTAAATGCTGGGGGAAGTGGACCTGTTTGTGCTTCCACTGGAACACAGGCTCCTTTACGGCAGAGCACCTGTTTCATTCGTCCTGTAGCCCCAGCACTGGGCACTGTCCGGGAGGTAGGAGAGCCTCAGCAAATGTTTGCTGAGTGGCACAGGAGGTAGCCCTAATCTGGCAGCCACCCTTCCAAGGATAACTGCAGAAGCCTGGACAACGTGACCTTCCGGAAACAACTTGAAATCCTCTATCTACTTCACCATTTCACATCACAGGCCACCTCTGGGCCAAGTGCCTGTACCGCCTGACTCAAGGCTGTTGCTTGGGTAATGCCTTCAGTTAGCAACCTAGTAATGAGAAAATGAGAAATGCAGTATGACTTCATAGTTTAGTGAGGTGAAGGAGGGCCAAGGGTCTCCTTAGGTATGAATTTGCAAACATTGTGAATTACCCCATCTAGCACACAGCATGATAACAGCATACAACAGCATTTGTATAAATTCAACCAAGGTCATAGGGGAAGCCATAGACAGGCTAACAGTTACATACCCCTGGTCAACTAAACATGTCACATACATGAAGATAACAAGTTATGACACCCAATTAATTTATAATTAACTTTCTTATGGTTTTTGCAATAAAGTTTAAAATGCCACAAGAATTGTGAAAAGTAGGCTAAAGGGTCCTCCATGTTGCTATCTTGAGAAACTGGGACCTGTAATAATTAGAATCAAGCTTCTCTACCAATCTGACAAAAACCTGATTACTTCAGATTTTTAGTTAAGAGTCTTTTACATTATCTTAAAAATACTTTCTTACAGGATATTCTGATATTTCACCAACAGCTTTACATTTGATTAACCTAGATTAAACACAGTCTTCTATTCTGAGTCTTTATCTGATTAGTAGAGAAAGACAGGCTCTGCTGAAGAAAAATTCAAAAATATAAAAAGATTAAAATCATCCTCGGTTCAGTCATCCAGAGATAACCATTACGTATACTTTGGTATATTTCTTTTTGATGCTTAATGTTATTACTAGTGTGTTCAAAAACATGACTTTTAATGCTTCAGAGTATTCTCTCAAGCAGTAACACATCCATATTCCCTATCTTCGGACATTTAGATAATTTAGAATTATTTTCCACTGGGTGTTTTTAAAGGTGTATTTCTCCTTTATGTTAAATATAAACATATATTGAATTACTATTTATCTGAGATGTACATTTACTTCAATTAGCACTGGAAAATAAGACACTATAGAAGGTTAGTCAGAAGGCCAGAGAATTTTAAAATAAAATTTTAACTTATTTCAGTAGATATGCACTTGGTATCTAATTTATGCCAGGCACTGTGGCTGGTAATAAAAATGAATTGAACTCTGTCCCTTCCTTCAAGTTCATAATTAGAATATATTTAATCCAAAATTTTTATAATATCTACAGCCAAAATAAGAATTACTGATGGTTCATGACCTGGAACTGCAAGAGATCCTCAGCCATCAAAAAATAAATAGGATCAACTTTCTAAGGTAGAAAAGTAAATGATACGTATTAGGAAATTTCAACAAATTTGAAGCAAAAGATTTTCTAGTGATTGAATGGGTCAATAAGGAAATTCTTTGAACCAAATATTCAGCTTCTAAAGTATTTCAGGTAATTCATTTTATGTAAATGCCTTAGGATGAGTGAGTGAAGTCACTCAGTCATTTCCAACTCTTTGCAACCCTGTGGACTGTAGCCTATCAGGCTCCTCCATCCATGGGATTCTCCAGGCAAGAATACTGGAGTTGGTTGCCATTTCCTTCTCCAGGGATCTTCTCAACCCAGGGATCAAACCCAGGTCTCCCGCACTGCAGGCAGACGCTTTACTGTCTCAGCCACCAGGGCTATCTTAGGATATCTGTCCTTAAAAAAAAAAAAGCATAAGGGTAAAGGTCATCTTCTCCTATTTCTACAGCAGAACAGACTTCAGATTAAGAGGACTGGTTACCGTTTTATTCTGTGCTTGTAGCTACCGTATACCTTAGATTTCCTCAGACAAGCCTGAATCGAATGTTCTATCCCTTTGCACCTGTAAATAGTCAGAATCCCCAAGCTGGAATCAAACCATAACTCCCTGACAACAGCCTGAAACTGCATACAAATCCTTTGTCAGACCACATATGTGCCAGTCATTATTTCTGTCCATTCCAGCTATTATACTTCCATCCAGGAATCTGCAGAACTAGCCTTAATACTTTTGCCCAGAAATTGCTCATCTGAAATGGGAAACTTACTTAGGGACACACAGTTTCTAAAAGGAGAAACTTAAGAGACATGGGTTTCTAAAGGCTACCATATTTCTAGCAAAAATACATGAACCTGTAAACACTACAATGTTTAAAATGTATAACCAACAAGGACCTACTGTACACAGAACTCTGCTCAATGTTATGTGGCATCATGGATGAGGGGGTTTTGGCGGAGTATAGATACACATATATGTATAGCTGAGTTCCTTCTGTGTTTACCTGAAACTGTCACAACATTATTCATCAGCTATCAGTTCAGTTGCTCAGTCATATGTGACTCTTTGTGACCCCATGGACTGCAGCACGCTTGGCTTCCCCGTCCCTCACCAACTCCTGGAGCTTACTCAGACTCATGTCCATCGAGTCAGTGATGCCATCCAACCATCTCATCCTCTGTCGTCCCCTTCTCCTCCCACCTTCAATCTTTCCCAGCATCAGGGTCTTTTCAGATGAGTCAGTTCTTCGCATCAGGTGGCCAAAGTACTGGAGTTTCAGTTTCAGCATCAGTCCTTCCAGTGGATATTCAGGACTGATTTCCTTTAGGATTGACTGGTTTGACCTCCTTGCAGTCTCTAAAGTCTTCTCCAACACAATTCAAAAGCATCAATAATCGGCTATACCCCAATACAAAATAAAGTTTAAAAAAAAAATACATGAACCATTATCTTCCCTTATGCTAACAATACTGTTACTACTCAATTAAAGAATCTGTGCTCAATTTGATACCTAGGGTTTCTTTGTGAACTGTTTGTGAATCCTATGAATTCTTTAATCCTCTGACCCTTCTACTCAATTTAAAATGGCCAATTAAATGAACAGGGGAAAAAAAAATAAATGAACAGGGGAATACATCATAAAAAAATTTCTTTTGAGCTCAGAGGAATTCCAGTGACCTGCAAATAAGCCTGGAAGTGGTCATTTAGAAGACAATCAGTAAACATTCTTTCTCCCTCAGGAATTCCTGGAGAGCAAGATAAAGACTTTGGTGACTTCAAGATGACTTCTGTACTCTCACCATTTTACTGACTCCAGCCTTCCTCAACAACTCAACACATTATTTTGAAAGAGCACTAAGACATTAGTTTTCATTCAACGGCACATTTTAAGCAGCTAGTGTCAGTCACTATACTATAACCCAAGGAAATTAGTGCATTACAAAAAGGACATTTCATATTTGAGTGGGCATGACACATTTAATTATATAATTATGAAAAATAAACAGGGTAAACCAGTAATAGAGGCTTGCAACTTAGGGAGCTGAGGGAAGAATTTTCTAAGGTGATGGGAACCTAAAAATTGAGAAGCAAAGTTATGCAAAAAGCAGGGAGGAGAAATATTCTAGGCAGAGAGGTAAACGTGTGCAGCACCTCTGAGGCAGGAAATGGTGTTGAGGACATTTTAAAAAGCCAGTATATATAGGGTTATCGTTACCATCTTTCTAAATTCCATATATATGTGTTAGTATGCTGTAATGTTCTTTATCTTTCTGGCTTACTTCACTCTGTATAAAGGGCTCCAGTTTCATCCATATCAATGTATGACAAAACCCACTGAAATGTTGTGAAGTAATTAGCCTCCAACTAATAAAAAAAATTAAAAAAAATTTTTTTTTAAAAGCCAGTATAGCTGGAGTATAGTGAGAAAAGAGGGAATCATAGCTGGAAAGATTAGCAAGGGTCAGATCATGCAAGGCCTGGGGGAGCTATTGAAAAAAGTTAAGCAAGGTAGTAAGTACTCTGCTCGGTTGGAAAGGTGCAAGAACAGAGGCAAGGAGACAATAAGGAAGCCATTACAGACATCTAAATAAGAGATGGTGGAAGCTCAGGCACTGGAAATCAAGAACCTTTTCAATGATATCTCAGATTAAAACACGAGCACAAGTTAACCAAGGGGGAAGGGCACCGCAGGCCCCTGAAAAACATCTATTGTGGCATTAGGTCCCAAGACCTGTTCTGACACTGTGAACAGTCTGGTATGGCAAGAGCAAAGGGTATGTGATAGGAGCAAAAACAGGAAGACCAACCGTTAGAAAACTATTGTAGTAATCCAAGCAAGAAAGTATAGCATCCTTTACTCAATTAGTAGCAATGGAGAGGAAGAGCCTAGACTGTATCCATGTGGTATTATTGAAAGTCATAGGAGAGAGTCACTGGATTTGAAGAGGGGAGGGAAGAGGAGCTTGAAGTAATGAGATTTATGGCTTTGAGTGAGTAGATTATGGTGCTGTTTGCGACAATAGGGAGAACCAGGGCTGTAGGTAGGATGAGTCCAGGTTTGTATACGCTTCCACGTGGGAAGAGCCACATACTAGACAGGTGGACACATGGCAGTCTTCGGCTTAGAAAGAGGCTAAGGCTGGACATGTGTGTTTAGAAACCCCAAGTGTAGATAAAGCCATGAGAAAGACTGATTGCTCCGGGAAGTACAAAGTGAGAAGAGCTTGGCCCAGAACCCGGGGACGCACTGGCACTACCAGGGCGGGTTAGAGCAGGATTTCTCAGCATTACTGGTACTTTAAGCTGGGTAGTTCTGTAGTAGGGTGTATAGCAACACCCCTGGTCTCTATCCACCAGATGCCAGTGGGACCTGCCCAGTTAATGACAAATACGTCTCCAGACATCGCCAAATGACCCCCAAGGTGGGGGGAATCAACCCCAGCTGAGAACTACTGCGTTAGGGTAAAAAGATTCATCAACACACTGACAAGAAGTTCTGAACGAACTCCCCTGACCCGAGATTCCTCAAAGCCTTTATGTATATTACTGTTCTTGGTGCCTTGAAAGTACAAAAGAAATGCAGGTGACATTCCACTACATCCAACCCACAAAGCACTGGAATACGTTTAGGTACTAGCTTGAATCAAATCCATTGTTAAAAATTCCATTTCTACATGAGGCTACAGTGGGAACACACACATACTCTTTTGTTAAAAAAAAAAAAAAAAAATTACACAAAACCCTGTCCCCTAGTATAGGGTTAGGTGTCACCATTCTGCTTCGTTAAGTCCCAGTACTTCTCTCTCACCTAATCTCTACTGAACCCTTATAATGGGGTGAAGTGAAGTGAAAGTCACTCAGTCGTGTCCGACTCCTTGCAACCCCATGGACTATTCAGTCCATGAAATTCTCCAGGCCAGAATACTGGAGTGGCTTGCCATGCCTTTCTCCAGGGGGTCTTCCCAATCCAGGGATCAAACCCAGGTCTCCCACATTGCAGGCTGATTCTTTACCAGCTAAGCCACAAGGGAAACCGAAGAATACTGGAATGGGTAGTCTATCCTTTCTGCAGCAGATCTTCCCAGTGCAAGACTTGAACCAGGGTCTCCTGCATTGCAGGCAGATTCTTTACAAACTGAGCTATCAGGAAAGCCCATATATAATGGGGTAGGAACTATTAGTTGAGGAAGCTGATGGCAGGGGGGTTATTACATGGCCAAAGTAGCATTAAGTGACCAAACTAAGATTAGAACTCAACTTTGGAGTCTGACTCCAAAGTCCATGTTCTAAAGCTAAACCACTTAACCACTGTTCCAGATGGTCTCCATTTAGGCTGCAAGCTCTGTGAGGAAGGGGCTGGTCAGTGTTTTTCACCATCGTATACCTAGCATTTGGCTCATGCTTAGTAACAGAAGCTCAAATATTTATTGAATATTGAATAGTCTCAGCTCAGACTTAATTAATTCATTCATAGATCTGCATTGAGAGAGCACTCAGACAGCAAACTAGATCGCAAAGAGGAAGAAAATGTCTTCCAGTCTGATGGGAAATAAGTAGCTGCATTTCTAGAATTAACTTTTCTTTGAGTGTTCCCCCCTAGAAATGGAGCATCTTCCATCAACCCTGCTTCAATTCCATTAAAGCAAAATTACTCTTATTGCTTCCTTAGTCATCATATACCAGTTATAGTGCAGCCTCTAGGAGATGGCAGAGTGAAAACAGAAATTAAGGATGAAGAGTTTTTGCAGAATGACAGTTGTAAATGATTTCTGACAGGATCATCAACTGGTACTCAGAGCAAAGTTTTCCAAACATCAGATAGGCTTTTTAATAAAAATGTAACATTCTCTACCCTCAATGAGTAAGTGCCACCTACTGGGTAGTCCTAACCTAGTATTATTGTCATCAGCCAGTATTGTACCTTTTTGACAAAACAATTATATATCCAGAAACTTCTGCATGGGTGAAGCAGCCATCATTCCCAGGAGATAAAATATTTTGTCATCCATGCCTGGAGTAGCCAGGAGGGATAGTCTGGAGGATATGGAACTCTAAAGAGGGGTGAGCAGAGGGAATACTCTGTGGAATTCTGCAAAGAATGAAACGAAATCCAAGAGTAACCTTTAATCAGCTCTATGTACACAGATTTCTTAGAAGCCATGGAAACTATAAAGCAATTAGAGTTGAGAAAGTTCCCCACTCTGCATCAAAGCCACTTCAGTGAAAGCATTCATGTAAAAGCTCATACTTTCCAGACCTCATACCCTCAATCCATAATGCTTTCATTCCCATCAAAGCCTCTAGGGAAAGCTTGATTCAGCACATTTTCAACATATTCTAACATGAACTTGAGCTTGAAGGAACAGGGACAATGTGTTTTCTGTTCCAGGGCATGGTTTCTTCCGGGGTATTTCAATTTATAGCTGCCATTTAGCAACTCCAGGTACTTTTGCTAGCTGATCTTCAGTCTAGTTTGCTATATTGACTGCTACCCAAACATAATCAGTAACTCATTTTTGTTCTTTCAGCTCCTTTGAAGATTATGAAACAGAGGAGCCTCCCTCTCCCTCTGAAATTGGAAACAAAGGCAATAAAATAGTGACCTCAAGCCTTTCAGAGAAATGTGGAAAGCTTCAATCAGTGGATGAAGAATAGCTGCCAATGTCTACATGAAAGGGATATACATATTTAAAAAAAAAAAATTTGTGAAGAGATGCTCTAGTTTGCATATTGCATTTTAAAAGCTTTGTTTCTGCAAGTGTGTATCTGCACTAGGAACTTTTGAACGTTTTTGAGCAATAGCTCTGGATACACATACCCAATTTGGGAGACTCCTCCAGTTTGCCTCAAACCTCCTACAGAGCTTTTCCTCAGAAGCAAATGATACATACATCACCTTCCAGTGCGTCCTGTGAATCAGCACTCTTCACCCTGAATGTACCAAGGATCTCTTGGGGACAGTGCCAAGCACGGTTCTCTGCACAAAAGCAGAAGTCGCCTCTGTTGTCCAGTATCCCGGAGGCCCATGAGGGCTCCTATGGAGCCCAGAAGAAACCTTCACTTGCAGAAAACTTGAGTCAAGAAATTCTGGAACTTGAAAAAGCAGTCAGGGCCTCCAGAACTGAATTAGCCCTGGTAATAAACGCACTGCCAAAACATCTCAGAGACTTCTTTTAATTGTATGTGTACTGGAGTTCAAAGATCTTGAACTTAGTTAATATAATTTCACAATGACCTGCCAAACTGCTAGTCACTTTACATCCTCAGGTATTGTAACCACTGGGCCTTCCAACCTTGCTAGCAAGCTCTAAACCCTCCCCCCATCCTGACCATCGATCTTATATAAAACCTGAAGAAAAACTTAACTGAGGACAAGTACAGAATATGACTCCTAATTGGGAGGGAAAAAAGTTTCCTTTTAACTCATCTAACATTTGTAGCAAATTATTGAGTGATTAATCAATCTAAAAATTAAGTGTCCCATCTGTACTTCATATCAGAAAGCCTACTTGAAGGCTTAAATAACTATATATGAAAATTCTTACTAGACATATTCAGCACTGAATATTAGACTAGGCTAACAGTAAAGGCCTCAATCTCAACATTATTCCTTCATGTTGAAAAATAACTTATTCAAAATACTGCATCCACTTCAGTATTTATCACAAAAATGGGAAAAAACAGAGATGCTACCCATAAAAGAAAGCAACTTCATGTTTACTATAGAAGTAGATGTGGTTATTACAGAATACTGTACTTTTCAGCAAACCACAAGGCAGTCAAATCTCACAATACTGTTGAAGACAAACTGACAATAAACTATTAAAAAGGATGGAAATTTCTGCTCATATAAAAGAAACCTCCAAGAAACTTTTTAATATCCACCTCTGTATAAAGTCATTAAGTTTTCCCCTGGATTTTTTAACCACAAGTCCTAAATGTCAGAATAGCTCCCTTTCCACCCCACATTTGTTCCCTTGCTGGTGTGAAGGCCAAACTTTTGAAATAATCAAACATTGGCAAAAAGTGGAGAAAAGGAGAATCTAGGAAATGCACCATCGACTAGTACAGTTATTAATAGATTTAGCAATCCTTTTGTCAGTATCCTCCCGGTTTCCTGTTATTTTACCTTCATGATCAGAACTGACATTCAATTTAACTATTACAGAAAAAACTTAGTTCCTAATAGCTCACAAAGAAATAAAAGCTTAAAAGTGACTAAATTTTTAGGAAATACTACATGCAATAATCTAAACACACTGGAAATTAGGATTAAAAGGATTTTTTTGTACATAAAATTTACCATCTACCCCATCCAGCCTTTACAAGGAAACAAATCTTTTTCAGATAAAAATACTCAAATGGTAAATTTTTTTAGAAGTCGGATATGGTTTATAGGTTTTATTAGCCATTGTGATCTAAACTATTTCTACAGCTCAGCAAAAATTCATTTTCCAATATACGTTTGTTTAACTACATGGCTGTACTTTTTACCTTGTTTCTCCATACTGAAGTCATCTTGCTTTCATTTTGGTCAATACTTGGTTTCAAAAGCCTGTAATTATTATAAAAGTATAGCTACCAGTATCATTCCACTTAAGTGCTTTTAATTTAGGTCACCCAAAGGAGCACATTTTCAGAAACAAAAATGTGTTTCACTGTATTCCCTTCTTAGTATTAAATATAAGAAATGTGAATTCTGAGGAACTAAAATAGGATATATTTGACTTTCTGGTAAAGATCATGCAGAATATAATCATTATTGCCCAACTGGAAATTTCAAGTTGTTACAATATCCAAGATTCCTTGATAAAAGTTAAATTGAAGGTATGACCTTAAAGCTAGTCAATGAGATATAAGTTTCAGAGCTTAACATTAACTGCCAAGGTAATCAAACTAATGAAATTATGTGTATTTTCCCTGCATCTTATCTATGTCATTGTGTACTGTTCAAAGTGTTTCTAAAACTCTAGACTGATCAAATGAGAGAAGTCATTTGCTCAACTTTGGAAATGTTACGGTGTGTTTGGGTGGAGAAGCCTGCATGATTTAACTTTTGTTTTTCCCTTTTTGCAAAACTAAATAAAGTTGTCAAATACACACTTTTGGTTTTAATGACACTTGCAACTCATTTTTATGTTTGAAAGAGTAGCATTATAAACAAGCTTGAGTTTCAAAGAAAGTAACTCTTTGAACCTCTGGGAAAACTTTATAAAGAAAGATATGGAAAGATAACACCTCATACTAAGAAGTCATTTCCTCTGGGGATGGGAATTTGGGTTTGGGAATGAGGAGTTCACAAGATCAAAGGAGAATTTAGCCTTATATATTGTTTAAAGAATGTGTAACTGTTATTTGGATACCTAAATTTTTTTTTAGCAAAGAGGGAGAAAAAATACCATCCACACTTTGCATTCCGATTCTAAACTGTGAACTTAGTATTTTCTAAAACATTTTATATTTTTTGCCTATAATACAGGGAAAATTTTATTTTTCATCTGTTGTGAAACTTTTCTTTAGTCACCATCTAATCATTTTAAGAAAACTAAGAACACAGTGAAGAAATTCTGTATCCTAGGACTGTACTGCATCTCTGTTTAGAGGTGTAGACCTATGGAAACTAATCAAAAAGATTAGTTCTAGAACTGTCAGCTGTAAAACTTCTGTTGCCTAAGGTGAAAGATCATTGGATCATTTATGGTAATTACAAGGAATCAAAAAAAACAAATGAAGATGAGTCATATCAAATGCTGTTATTGTTTTGGTGGTTTTAAATCCTGTTGAAGTAAATCCAGTTACTTCAGTAATAATTTCTCAATTATCCATTGTTAGTCACTGGTCAGCATTCCTAAAAATAATTCACCATATAAAGAAAAACAACATAATAATCAAGGCACAGTAATTAATTACTCTTCCCCAAATGTATATAATACAGGCCATTCAAAGCATGCTATCCCAAACTCCTCAGTATTCTACAACATAGAATTAGAAAACTAACATTTATTGATAGATTTAAGGTGTAATACAGGTTTCCAAAAGTGTGGCAGTGAGAATACCAGCATAAAAAAGAGAAACTTGTGCTAAAAACAACCTGAATTCATCATTGGCAATATTACATAACAATCAAGGCCCTCACATACTAATGATTTTCACTGTGTCTATATTGCCAACCTCCCATGCATCAAAAAACACGAAACTAAGATTATCAAACTTGGGAAGCAATAAAGTACTCAAGAAATTTTAAGATCATAATATTAAGAAAGTTTGGGAGATTTGCAAAATATATTCTAATCATCCATGTGTACAATCTCATTATTTCTAATCATTTTTGCAGTGATCATTAGTGAATAAAGAACAGATTTACAAGTTTATATAGCAGGGCATCTCCGTCCAACGTAAAACTGTTACAAACTTTAGGCAAATACATGTTTCATACGACACTGCTAACACTCAGAGGAATTAAATAAAATTCCAAAACTTGGAAAGCAAATAAAGACAAGACAACTAAGAAGCATTTTCCACCATTTACTCTTGTTATCAAAAATAGTTCAACTCTTCTTGCAAAACAAAAACAAAATAGTACATACTGGACACATACATCACATTTTTCTTCCTATGGCTTTAGCCCACCCCCACCCCACCAAAAGAGACAAAAAAAAAAAAAAAAAAGCCCAACAACAACAAAAACAACTCTACCTGACCACATTCACAGAAAATGACACCAGGATACACTACAAAACAGAAGGAGGTGTCATCTGCTCTGTGTCCAAAGGTTTCTTCTCCATGTCTTGTACTAGGTGAGTAACCATCATTGAACATGCTGTGTGCCAAATCAAAACATAACTTCAGCGTATGTCAGATCTCAGAAAAGATGGTGAACGTAGTAGAAACTGAAAATTTTCCAGCAGTATTTTTCTTTAAATAAGCACTGTCAAAGCAGCAACTCTTCTTTTAAATCATAAGGTCATTTCTTTACAACCTAGTCAGTCCTTGTTGTATTTGGGCTGTGTGTGCTCTTTCAAGCAACTGACTAGATTTCCCTTCAACAGAATGTTTGTGACTCACTTATCTCCCCCATAAAAATTACAGGGAAGACAAGTATTTAAACTGAAACATAGTTTGTGCTTTACATGCAAAAGAGTATTCTAAAGAAAATCCAACTAGCTTCAAACCTACCTAAATGCACAGGCTTCATAAAAAGGCATTTTTATTAGGCCTCTATAAAGAAGTTTCCACAACGAATAGCACCCTATTTAAAAATTTTAAAAAAATGGAAAAAGTATCTTCAAAATAAAGTCTGCGGCAAACTATCAGAGGAAACAAAAAAATCACTTTGAAGTGGCCAATGGCAATAGGTATAATGCATAAATCTGAGTAAGTTTTGGAGCATTATTCCAAAATTATTTTAAGTAAATCCCAATTTCTAAATAAAACATTTGTATAATTTTTTTAAATTCTGTCACATAGTATAGTCTAAATTCAATTACCTTCAGAATAAAACTACTCTTCTCCACTTCATTTATCTAATCAGAACATTGCTCAAAGTGAAGGAAAGATTTAAGAGTTTTTCCCCTAGAAATGAGTCAGACTTAACTAAAAATGGGATTCAACTCAGAAGAGTTTTGTGGCATGAACAGCTAAACATCCACACAGTCTGACAGAATTTCAGTTTGTTCACTTTTAAAAGACAGATTTTTTCAACATTCTAAAGAGGGGCAAATTTTCTTTCATAATACTGCTGATTTAAAAACTGCTACATACACCAGTAGCCAATTTTCATGATCAGAAATGGTATTATGTCAGTACAAAGGTTGAGCTGGACACATCAGCTTTTCAACAGGAGAAACATCAATGGCATCTGAAGGTAGCACTGAGTCTCCTGAACAAACTAATGGCTACTTTTCCATAAAATATGAGCACAATCTTTATGGACTGACTAGATACCACTTCCTTACATTTAATCATAAACTTTGATTATGCACAAAGCATGACCATAAACAATGAGGTTAATGTTATTTTCCTTGCCAAAGTTCATTTTGTATAAATCAGTTGCATCAGCATTTGTTCTCAAACTATGAGGTTCTGTAAGAACTAAGGACATATAGTTGTAGGGTTACTCCTCCATTATCTGCAAACTATTTCCCCGACACTAACACATATAACTTAGCAATGAAAACACTTGATACAAGTGATCTATATGCAGGAGCTCCGGCAAGTTAAACCAACAAAACCATAGCTGCCGTAAAACTGTAGCTATTTTCCTACCAGAGGTAGGTTTAAAGACCCACTGATTTAACAGTCGAATCTCATGTCTATAGCTTCATCCAAACTTTTATCATCATGTGTACTGGCAGCTAAAAACGTCGTTACTGGGGACCCTGTGACATTAATTACACTGGTGCTGGTACTAGCATTGCGCACAGCAATGCTAGTCACATTAATGCCCAAAGTGAGCCTGGTCTGCTCCAAAGCCTTTTCTGGCACAGCAAATGCCTCCAGCTTCTTCTCCCCATTGGCCATATAGGAGTTTTGGCAGCCACGACATATACAATCTAAGCAGGCTTTGCGGTTAGAGTAGCAAGGGCAGCGTTGGCCGCGGCATGTAAGAACACTTGGATTTTGAGTAGCACGCCCACATTTACACCCTTTCTTTTCCTGGGGCTTTTTATACACAGTCTTGGTAGGACTTCCTGGCATAAAATGATGACTGGGAATCTTTTCCTTTACTGTTTTGTCTTTTTTAAGAATACCTGGCTTGGTTTTAGAATGAGATTTCTTGGATCCATGTTCATGACTCTTTTTCATGCTTTTAGTAGATAAAAGCACAGTTTTGCTGATTTTGGGTGTTGTGCCTCCATTGGGAACAGTTGCTATAGGCTGAAGAGAAATTTTGCTCTCCCGTTTCACTGTCACAGGAGCAGATGCCCCCAGTGTTGGGCCTCGGATAATGGTAGAAATTGGAAGTGGTTGAACTTTCTCACTGTCGCTTTCTGACCTGGATCGTTTTCTATTCAGCTTTGCTACCTTCGGAGTTGCAGCTGTACATGATAATCCATGAAGTGCAGGACTGGTGGACATAAAAACATTATGGCTAAGAGATTGGGAAGAAAGCTGCAGAAACGGTCCATTGGATACAGTGGCTTCCAAGTTGGGCTGCAAATTAGGGCAACAAACTTCTGTGTTTGAAACAGTTTCTAAGCTGCGGAGTACTTCCTCAACACTCAGTAACAGAGAGTCACCAGGTTTTATATCTTCACTGAAACTGCAAATATCAATGCCTGTGGAACATAAGTCAGAGGCTACGGT
Organism: Cervus canadensis; assembly: GCF_019320065.1. Taxonomy (NCBI): domain Eukaryota; kingdom Metazoa; phylum Chordata; class Mammalia; order Artiodactyla; family Cervidae; genus Cervus; species Cervus canadensis. Next base: position 10,880,367 of record NC_057392.1, on the reverse strand, counting down.
GTCACAGACAGGTGGCAAACTGTCAGACAGATCCTCAGTTTTTATGTCAACAGTGTTACATACATCAATCGTATTTGAATGTTCAGGTGAAGGAATATTTATACCAAATCTATCTATTGAAAGCCCATTGTAAGTAGGCAAACCATTGATAACAGAACTGCCAATAGCAATGCTGAGGGTGCTTTCAGATATTGGAGATAAACTAGCTTGAGGATCAGTTGTGGGTTCTGAGGTTGAAGGTAAGGGGGAATGTGTCAAACACAAAGTAAAGGATGAATCTGAGGGTTTTTCCGTCTCCTCACAAAACAAGGATCCATCATTAAGCAAAGCCAAAATATCAGAAGAACAGTCAACTGCTTCTATTATATCCCGTGCCAATGCAGTCTGTGTTATATATTCACATAGTTTTTTGTAGCAGTTCACTAGGATGCTTAACTGCTTGTTTTCCTCAAACTGCTCATAGTCTTTGCACCAGCTACATGAAGGTTTCATCATCATTTTCTTGCCTTTACAACTTTTGCAGACATAGTGTTGGCAGGTTGAGTTGGTGGGTGCAATAGGATCTTGTAGCAAATGTCCTAAGAGGGAAAAAGGAGGAAAGCAAAAATTTTAGTAAAATAAATTTATAATTTCATATACTGAAGTTGAGATTATAAGTAATCTATTAAAATTAAGATGGATTAAACTCACCAGACCAGATAACAAAACAGGATACAAAAAATGCATCTTACAGGAAACAGAAAAATACTCAATAGCTCACTTCATTTCCATGCTATATTCCCCATTTCTTTATCTCAAACAATCTTCCTCTGTCTGTTTCTCCCCCAAAACAGTATATTCTGGTTCACTTTCTTACTCTCTTCTCCAAAGGCTATAAAGAGGTGGAGACCAGTCACTGAAAGTACAAACTAGGCTTATAACCCTTGGGACCTTAACCTAATGCAACAATTGTCTAGACACTGGGAAAAAGATAAGAGCAAGAGTTAATCCCTATTCTTGTTTCTCTTCCTTAAACTGAATGTTTTGTTTCATACAAAAGATTCAGTTAGGTATGTCAGGCCAACTATTTCCTGGAAATTTTTTGAGGCCTTGTGGGTAGATACACAAGGCCCAGAAAAAAAAAGTTAGTCCTTGCCTCATCAGACATTGTTTGAGGGTATTCATTAATCATCAGTACAAAAGCATCTCCACGAAAAAAGTGTAACTGTAAACCATTTTACTGTATATACTAATCATAAACTAGGAAAGAGATGACCAAAATATAGTTATGATGAAATAGAACTATATTCATTTATTTAAAAAAAAGGAAATACTACTAAATCCTTTTACAGAAAATCAAAATACAATGACAACAAAAAGAACTACATTTAAATGTAGCTTAAAAAAAAATAATTTAATATTGGGCTCAAATTTTTCTGTTAGAATAGAAAATGACCATGGTCAAGTATCCCAAGTACAGCAATATAAAAGTGAAAGTGATTGCCCAACTTGATATAACTCCCAAATTATAAATGACCTATACAAAATGAATCAGAAAGGGGAAAACAACTAGATATAGTCCCTATCTCTACCCTTACTCCCCAAAGAAACAACTGTTCACTGGTTTCCAATTCAGGACAAATAATAATGAACTCAAAGCAGCACTTGTCTTCTCATAAACATTACATAATTTAAGATTGAGATAGAAGGTACTTCTGGTTACAGATAATGAAATCAGCAAACCCTCTCCCTTAAAAGCAACTATAAACCTGAAAATTTTTGACAAAGAATCATTTTCACAACCAAAGACATAAAGCCATCTGAGAAGCATTATGTGTGAAAACCCGCTGAACCTCAGCTGAGGCCAGTGGATCTGTGGGGTTCTGCTCTGGGGCTCCCCAACCACCCAGAGCCATCGGTGTTCACCCTATGAGAACAGGAAGCTGCTAAAATGGAAGAGGATTCACTCCACTTAGTATACAACATACACCAACACTAACTTGAAAGTAGATCACAGACATAAACCTAAACTGAAAGTCAGAAGCAGAAGAAAATGCAGGGAAAAAAACTGTGACTTTGGGTTAGGTAGTGTCAGGTGTGTCATCAAATGCACAAAAAGAAAAAAAAAAGCTGTAAAACATATTCAGAAAATAAAAAAACTTGTGCTTCAGAAATCATCATTTAGAAAACAAGATAATCCACAGATTGATGAGAAAAAAATATTTGCAAATCATACATCTGATAAAGAGCTTATAACATATTTTAAAAACTTCATATAATTCAATAAAAAGACAATTCAAAAATCAAACAAAATCTGAATAAACATCTCACTAAATAAAACATGGATATTTAATAAGCATATGAAAATATGCCAAATATAGTTATTAAGTAAAACTATGGCATACTGCTATACACCTACGAGTATGGATAAACTCAAAATGACAGATAATATCAAGAGTTGACCAAAATGTGGAGAAATCAGAACCCTTCTATATCACTGGTAAGAATATAAAATGATAAATCACACCAGGAAACAGTATGGTAGTTTCTTTAAAAGTTAAACATACATTCACCATACAAACCAGCAGTTCTACTCCTAGGCGCCTACTCAAAAACAAATGACATACATCCATATAAAATAATGTTTGTGAACAGGACTGAACCCAGGTCTCCAGCACTGCAGGCAGATTCTTTACCAGCTAAGCCACAAGGGAAGCCCAAGAATACTGGAGTGGGTAGCTTATCCCTTCTCCTGGGGATATTCCTGACCCAGGGATCAAACTGGGGTGTCTGGCATCGCAGGCAGATTTTTTACCAACTGAGCTATCAATAAAGCCATTCTTCATAATAGACAAAAACAACCCAAATGTCCATCAACTAGTGAATAAACAAAATGTGGTGTATTCATACAAAAGAATAATGTTCAGCAATTATGAGAACTATTGGTACATGCCACATCATGATGAACTTCAGAAACATTACGTTAAGTGAAAGAAGGCGGATGCAAAAGCATACATTGTTGTATTATCCCACTTATATAATGGCTTCCCTGATGGCTGAGAGGGTAAAGAATATGCCAGCAATGCAGGAGACACAAGAGATGCTGCTTCGATCCCTGGGTCAGGAAGACTCCCCTGGAGAAGGAAATGGCAACCCCCTCCAGTATTCTTGCCTGGAAAACCCCACAGACAGAGAAGCCTGGTGGGCTACAGTCCAAAGGGTTGCAAAGAGTCAGACATGACTGAGCAGCTAAGCACAACAATTATATAAAATGTCTAGAAATGACAGAAAAGCAGAAATAGTGGTTGCCCAGGTCTAGGGGCAGGAGCAGGGGGTAATTTTAAGTAGGCTCAATGGAACTTTTGGGGTGATTAAAATGTTCTAACATCATTTCATGGTGATGGCTGCACAGCACTTAAATAAAAACACCTTAAGGCAAGGCCTCTGTAGTTACAGAGTCCAACCTGCTGTCCATCCAATGCAGGAATCCTTTAAGGTACCCTTGGCTTAATCTAAGGAAGGGTACAGAAAATATGAATAGAGAGAGAGACGTGTACATACTTTAAAAAGGATAAAGCATAAAGCTAAAAAATAAAATATGTTACCCTCTTGAGAAGGGGAGACTGAACAAAGTGAAATGACCTGGGATAGCACTAGTCTATTCTGGGCTTAAACTGTTTTGTAACTTCTAACTTGCAAGCCATGTAAATATTTTACATAATTATATAAATGTAAAGGAAACTCCTACCAATCAAAAGCAAAACAAGTAACTGTAATTTATCAAATTGATGGTATAACCATTTAACTATTTCAAATATTAAACTTTAAAACAGAAAATTGACTCTAGTCCTTATATCCTTGTTTTGTTTTCAGAAATTATATTTGTTGCTGATAGTGTTGATAGTTACCATAAAGTGATAGTGTCTAATTGAGGGATAAAGTAAACATTGAAATCCTTGAAAATCCTGATTTTTTAAGTAAGAAGAAGGAAAATGTTATAAGATATGAAAGTTAAAATTTCAGTAGTCCTGAATTTCAATTGGATTTATCAATATGAACTTAAGTTTTTATGTCAGACATACATATTTCCTAGCAATATACACTGAAAAGGCATGGAAACAGGAACCAACCACAGCAGCAATGAACTCAGTTAATAATGCTGAAAAAACAATTTCCTTTTCAAAGGGATCAGGGCAAATGGTGGATTCTAAATCTGTGACATAAGTTAAAAGAGATAAATTTTGATTACCTTATGCTAGAAATTTCACAAGTAAACTATCAAAGATCAGGATAATGTTTAAAGAGACTCAGGAGAAACCCTGAAGAGACTTCCAGAGACCAAAGATGAGAAAATCTGAGCATGCATAAATGCAATGGAATATAAATGCACACCTAAGAAAGTTCAAATCTCTAGAGTTCATTTTTTTAAAAAGGGAGAAAATCAGTTTCAGGATGCTAGTGAAACTGCTCACTGAGTTTGGAAACTAGTAAATAAAGAGCAAGAGCTTTCCCAGCAGCTCCGCAGCACAAGAATCCACCGGCAATACAGGAGACTTGCAGAAGACTCAGGTTCGATCCCTGCATCGAGAAGATCCCCAGGAGAAGGGGACTAAACAACAGCAACAACAAACAGCAAGAAGCAAGTATTTATTCTGACTTACCTATATATGAGCTAAACCACTAAATAACCAAATCATAAGATGAGAAGTTTCATTTTATAGGAATAATATAAGTAATAAAGGAAGAATGACATAATTTGAATATCATTTTAAGGGCTCCTCTGGTGGGTCAGAGGTAAAGAATCCACCTGCTAATGCAGGAGATGCAGGTTCAATCCCTGGGTTGGAATGATCTCCTGGAGAAGGAAATGGCAACCCACTTCAGTATTCCTGCCTGAAAAATCCCATGGACAGAGAAGCCTGCAGGCTTCTACGAGGTCGCAAGAGTCGTACGCGACTTAGCAACTCAACAACAATGATTTGCAAGTTGTACAAGCTAAGTGAAAAGTAAAGATTACCTCTTGCCCTCATTCCATCACTGATTTTCTTTTCAGCAGTCATGTTCATCATGAGCTACCCAGCACCTTTAAAGGTCTGACCCCCTACACATCTTTTGTGTTCTTTGACGAGGTTTTAGACTATGCCTAATCCTGAGAGCTAAAAACGGGCTAGAAAACAGAAAAACTATCACTTATTAATTCATAATTCTACCACCACCGAGTTCCTAAGAACTTCGGCCATGTAGACTCATATTACCTATTGGATTGCCCAACCATTCCTCAACAAAGATATTTGAAATTTTAACTACTATTGAAGATGCCTATCAGCAAACTTGTTTCATGCACTCAGTTAAGTATCCTAATACTCAAAAGCTTCCCAGAGGGTTCTCTTTACTCTTCACGAGAAAGGCAGCTCCAATGATACAAGGAAGGAAGAAAAAGTTCAAAGGCTTTCCTAGAACCAAATGTTAACCATATACTTACTGTATGTCCCTAAGGAAACTCCTCCCTGCAAAATTAAGAAATATCAAATAACACTTTTTACCTGGTAAAAATACATCTTGCCTTAGAAAGTAAAATGGAGAGGCAATGTGCATCAAGAGGAAGTGTGTCACTTACTGATAGACCATACCATAAAAACTAGGACGTATTTGGGAAGAGGTTTAACTTGCTTAGCTTACATCCAGTTTCATACCCACGCACAAAAAGACTTGCTCAAAAAAACACATCTTCAGACCTTAAAAACTGATAACTGACAAAAGGTTTTCTCACTGCACTGACTTGAATTCATAATCAGCGATATATCACAGGAATTACCTTCCTTTACATAATGCAAGTTGGCTCGTAACTAAATGAATTTTATATCATGTGCCCTAATACTAAATGATGCTAAATTGACCCTAAAAATAATAAAGATTAAATTTCATTTTTACTCCTCACAGTAATGAAAGTTACTAGTTCCTTTTTAACTCTCCCTCTCCTTAACTTTTCCCATCCCCAAGTAAGATACTTATAATTTGAGACTTAAGATTTAGTTTTAGATTATCATAATAGCCATTCTGGGAATTTCTGAGAATACATAACTGTTGGCAAGTAATTTATTCAATACCAGAATTTTTTAATGCTCTTGTGAAACTCTTTATTATAGTAATTTCAAAAGCAGAGAGTAGTAAAATCAGCCTTCAAATACCTATCACACAGATTCAATAATTATCTAGATTATGCCACATTTGGTTCATCTACATTTTTTGATATTTAAGTATTTCAAAGCAAATTTCAGCAAGTCTCATCTCTATATATCAGCATAAATCACTACAAAGTACATTTTCTTAAGTAATCAGAATGTTATTACCACACCTAACAAAATTAACTATTTAAATAAATGTAATAAATAAAATGTAAACCAAATTTAGGTTTACCTTAAGGGAAAAATTTTAAAAAACCTAGAAGAGGGCTTTAATTCTGGCATTAAAAAAAAAATTTCAGAAGTTGTATTTTCTCAGTAAACATATTTATGGCTTTTGGGGTAGTCATAAAATGTTCCTTCTTTTAAACAGATTTAACATAGATCATTCAAATCACTACTTTTGCAGTATTAATATACCAAAGCTAAGATTTGTTGCCATGCCCTACCTCTGCCAAGAACCACTGCCAGCATCAAGAATAACAAAGCAGCCTAAGTTTGAGAAAAAGGCCCACAGCACCAAAATAAATAAGCAAACTATATAACTAGGTCTCAAATCAGCTTGCCCGTTTCTCTGTACAAGGAATAGGCACAACTCCTTAGCATAAGCATGCAAAGATATGATTAGTCATGGCAAACTCTTCTAAATTCGTAAGTGATACCAAGTCTGAACAAAGCCAGTGGGAATTCATTCACTTTGGAATACCATTAGTAAAAGTGTATCATACCGTAAAAGTTACTGTCCTTTTTGTTCCATCCCATTCTGGTGGTTCAGATGGTAAAGAATCTGCCTGCAATGCCGGGTTCAATCCCTGGATCGGGAAGATCCTCTGGAAAGGGAACGGCAGGCAACCCACTCCAGTATTCTTGCCTGGAGAATTCTACAAACAGAGGAGCCTGGCAGGCTACAGTCCATGGGGTCACAAAGAGCTGGACACAACTGAGCGACTAACACACACACGCACACAAATTAATAATTTTTTTCCATCCTTTCATTACATTACGTGACTCAACATTTACCTGAATATTTCTCATAAACATGAAAAACTGATAGATGTTAAATCCTTCAAAGTTGACAAATCTGTTACAAATCAAACGAAGTTTTTAAAGTTCATCAGTGTTGGAAATCAAGTTCCTAGACACTCAAACTCTTGGGAGAGACGTCATAGAGTGTGGAAAGTTTATCGGGCAAGGAAGGAAGGGGCAGAAGAACAAATTAGGCTGGGATCTATCACAGCAAAGGCCTCAGACCAACCCCACAGCTCTCAAGCTGAGATGGCTCTTCTAGGTTGTCCTGGCAAGAGAGCCAGGTATTTAATGGACTAGTCTTTGGATGCAAGATACTCCAAGGAAGGGAATGGGTGAGCCTCTCTCTTCAGCCAGCAGCAATTCCCAGGGAGGTCTGACAACCCCAGTAACACTCTCAGTAACTAAGAAAATGAAATCCTTCAGTCCTAAAGTGGGGATCTGAGTAGTGTGTACATGACAACCACTACAATTAGTAATTTTAGCTGTCCCAATCTGATGGATTTTGAGTTTTTAAAAAAAAGTATGATTTCTGCCTTTAAAAATGACTAGCCCATTTTTTAAAGTTATAAGGTGACTAAATATCTAAGATCTAACTCCAAAATTTGATGATACTAAGATATTACGGCAAGATCTATAGTATAACTGAAGTCTTACATTTGAATACCACTGTTGAAATGATAAGCATAATAAGAGTGCTATTTTGTATAATGAAATTTTCTATAAAAGTTTCAAAATAAAACTCAATGAAAGCTTGTATATTTTCACTTGCCCCAATTTTTTCATGATTCAAACTTACCAGCTTTACATATTTAAATATTCTCCCTCTCTCCCCACTGCCCATCCTACCCACACCCACTCCAAACAATACTGCCTTAGTTGGGCCCTCATCATTTCTCATCCTGAATTCTGCAAGGGTTCTCTATAATGTATCTTCCTGACTTAACTTCACCTGCTTCCATCAGTCCATTTTCCATACCGCCACAGAGTGACGTTTCTAAAACACAAATCTGATGATCTTTCTTCTTTACAAAATACTTCACAAAGGAACAGCTAAAAACACCTTCAAGCAACCTTTAAATCCCAAAGTCTTTGGAATGACATATGGCCTTTCAGAATCTAGCCCCTACTCATCTTTTTCCCAAAAATTTTGTACCATTAAGCTTTCTCCACAACTCCATACTCTATTCTCACCTGGCCATTTCAAAGCAAGCAATGCTTGCTTACTCATTCCTCTGTGATTTGCTCTTCCTATAAAGACCTTCTTCATTCCTTGCATGGTAAACTGTTTACTTTTTAAGAAATGACTCGACTATGACCTCCAAGAGGAACCTTTCCTTAACTGCTACCCCTCAGTTTGTTCAAAAAGGAGTCTGCACATCATATTATAGCACTTATCACACTATACTGTCTCACTAGGTCTCACTTACTCAAAGCCTGAAACAAACTTATTTATCTCTGTATCTTTAAGCCAGTGTTGGCACATAAGCCAGCACCTAATAAATGTTCAATGAATGAATCATAAAAAGCACATTAGAGTTGGGAATGACCTTGGAAATCAACTGGTTCCACGGCCTCATTTTAACCAAGATGGACTTCCATACAATTACATAGCTAGTTACTAGCAAAGAGAAATAGAAGCTTAGTCTATTGATTCCCAATCTTAGTATTCTTTCTACTTAACAGGCAGCATCCCTACATCTGCTATTAAGTCCATGGCATCCACTGAGACCATTTTTGTTTTCACTTATCAAAAAGAGTAATTACTGAAATTGGGCCATAGCAGAATCAACCCCTACAAGATGTAAAACGTTTTGAGGGAATGAGATACAGGACAGGAACGGGTACTGGCAGTAAGGAACAGTGAATGAGGCAGGAAAAGTGAAACAAAGGGGAGAATGGATGACCAATAATAGTTTGGTGAGGGTGAGGAAATCTTTACTGCATAGAAACTGGAGCTACAAGAGTCCTGCCTGGATTCTCTTATACACCAAGCTCTATTTTTAAAGTTAATATTAAATGTTTTAAGTGAACATACATGATAAAATAAAGCACTGTATTATCTCCTCTGTGAAGACAGCCCAACAACAACAACAAAAAACAGACTACACATCAGTCTATGAATTTACAGCATGAGAAATCTTAACTAAAGACTATGTGTATATATGGTAAATGTTTTATGTACATAACATTAAGTATATAAAATAAGTAAATATGTACATATTAAAACTCATCATTAGGATGAGCTGGTTTTTGTAAGCAATGTCACTTTTGACAGTATTATAATTCATCTATAAAAGTGAAGCTAGTAGTAGCATTAAATTGATGCTAATGGACCCCAGTATATACATACACCCTATTCTTCCTGTGGTGTGAGAATAACTATGCTGACTTTGAGTTATATCCATTCAGCCTAGATTCAATCTCCAACAGCAGTATCAAGGCACATATAAAGACTGGGAGAGTTCTCAGCCTTATTAACACCATCCTGAGAAACCTCCACACCGTGCAAGTTAAGTGGAGGAAGAAGAAATGTGTAGGCTAAAGCGCAAAAGAAAGACAAGGCAGAGGCCAAGTAAACTTGTACACCCACAGAAGCCAGAAACAGAAACAAGGGAAACCGGGGCCAAGGACACTCGTATAAAGTGTTGGACTGCATGCCTACTATCTAGAACTTGTCTCAATGTATCTGGAACACTATGGCCATTCTGATCGCCTAGACCACCTTTCAGAGACTCACCTTGCTCGTAACAAAGCAATCCCTTTGGGTCCTTTGCCCTGGACCTGTGACATTCTGGACTAGTTCTGTACTCAGTTGTGGCTAAATGAAACTTTTTTAAAATAAATCATCTCTTTTACTGTCTTAGCTGAAGAGAAAAAAAAAAAAAGACTGGGAAAATATACTTCTCCTACTGATGTCAATAACCTTTGCATAATCAATCAAAGGTTAATAATCTTTGCATAATTCAACCTACTGATCTAAGTATCCCCATTCTTCACCTCTTCCAAATGAAGAATTAATTGCTTAGGCTACCTTACAATTAAGAAAACATTCCTCTTTCCTTAATCACTTAAGCAGTAACTTCTAAGACCCAGCTCTGTGCCAAGCACTGTGCATTTAATAAAGAATACTTGGACCTTTCTACATCACTGAATTATAGCACCAAAATTACACCCCAAAATTAAAGACATAAAGTATGTTTTGAAACAATATTAAGAGATCTCCTAGATACATAAACACATGGGAATAATAATCTGGATTCAGTTAAGAACAAAAACTACAATACCATAAAAAGATCCTATGTATCACTTAGCAAATGGGCATAGATGAATTAACTTTCAGACAATTTAAACTGTTCTTTCTAAAACTTGTTACTAGTCTTATAAAACCTGTGCCCAATATGCCTTTTTCAAACATATTTTGAAGTCTAAACCTCTTACAAATCTTTTCATTAGGCAAAACTCATGAGTATGAGTGCTACTATGAAGAATCATAAGCACAAATCAAAGAGAAATGAGTGAGATTAGAGAACCCTCTTAAAAAGACAGCTCCATTTTCCTCTTGGCAGAGCTTGCTAATCCAGGTCTGTTTTTCTTCTTTAAATTTTTGATTAAGCAGTGCTTAAAACATGTTCCTTTAAGGTTTTGCATAAACCTATTTTAGTAATAAACTAAAAAGCAAATTTTTTTTTAAAAAAAAGCAAATCCATGCCTCAAAAAGTCAACAAATCCAAACAAATTAAAATTTCAAGGAAATTATTAGTTCTTTAATTAAGCATTCAAGCAGCTATGTCCCAAACCACCATTAGCCCCTGATCATCTAGATTTCACAGAGCTGAAAACTTTTCTGTAAAATATCTAGCACAAATATCCATAATTTCACAGTATGACAGAAAAAGGTGCATTTTAAAATCAGGGAGTATGAAGATAGGTATGGATTGATCCCTAAAAATGGTGACACAGAGAGATGTATTTTGACTGCTTGATCAAGTAATTATTTTAAAGTTCATTACATCACTTTAAATAACTAAGCACTACTTTACTGAGAGACCAGTGACATAATCACGTACACCAGGGGAGCGGCGGTGGCGGGAGTGTGGTAAAAAAAAAAAAGACACAAAATCTGCGTTTCCAGTTTTGGAAAAAGGATTACAACTAGTCTGCTGAGTAATGAAAAATGCAAATCAACTGTTAAATACTGCAATTTTAAAAGTATGAATGTTACTCAAGCCAACCGGTCTACTGAACATCTGAATAATTAAACTTCAGAGCTTCTTTAACTTTTATGTCTTTAGTCAATGTAAAACTATGAAAAATATTTCCTGATACTCTTGGTTATGTCAGTAGTTGATACAAGGTAAGCAGGCTTCACCAGTCAACTGCCATTATAAACTAAAAGACCAAACACCCACCATAAATTACTAAATGGATGATATATAAACCACAGCATAGTCATAAACTCAAGTCATGCCTCATTTCACATTCTAATAAGAAATTAAAAGAATGCCAGACATCATTTATCTTATAATTATGTAGGGGAGACTTTTATAGAGTGTTTTGTGGTTACAGAGCACTTTTGCAATATTCTGTTATTTTCATATTTTAGCAAAGCCATGATGATCTCTCATTAAATTATTAGCAATAAGATAAAGCAGACTAGTCAGGCACAATTGATTCATAGCTGCACAACCAAACATTAACCGAATAAATCAATATAAAGCTAGATCCAAATTTCCCAAATTGGTGTTTCATTATATCAGGATGCAGTAGTAGGTTTGCTTTAATACCCTCCTGGAAAGGCATCCCAAAATCTACAGCAGTGTCTTAAAACTGAAAACTGTCAAGAAATTTGCTTGCTTAATATTGTTGTTTAGTCGCTTAGTTGTGTGCAATTCTTTATGACCCCATGGACTGTAGCCTGCCAAGCTCCTCTGTCCATGGGATTTCCCTGGCAAGAATACTGGAGTGGGTTGCCATTTCCTTCTCTAAGAAATGGATCATCCCAACCTAGGAGTCAAACCCACATCTTCTGAGTCTCCTGCATTGGCAGGTGGATTCTTTACCACTGAGCCACCAGGGAAGCCCGTGCTTAATATGGCATTACTTAAATTTATTGGCACATACATATTTTTAAAAGTACACCTATAAAACCTCACACATAAGGAGAATTCAAAGACAGCAGTACTCTTATTCAGAGATTAGTATTAGAATTATGTAGATGGCCTTCTCCAGATTGACTCAATACTGCCCAGGAATATGTATTTTGAAAGAGCTTCCTAACAAATTCTGATCCACAACCAGGATTAAATATACTTTTATGATGCCATCTTTCACAGGAACAAGAACCTGGACAATTTTCTATCAGTTAAGAAATGTGATTAAATGGTTTCAAAAAAGAAAATTTTTAAATCAGAGTATTATCAGAGATTATACTATGAGTTCATTTTAATAAAACATACAAATTTTGACTTCCCACTAACAAGGACTACATCTTGCTTTATTTAAATTATGTAAGAAAATGCATTTTGGCAATGTATCTTTTTTACTTTTGGCCCACACCACACAGCATGTGGGTTCTTAGTTCCCCAACCTGCACCCCACAGTGGAACCCCGGAAGAAGCACAGCGTCCTAACCACTGGACTGCCAGGGACATCCCCCCAACATCTATTTTTAAATGACTTGTTTGTAGACTCACAAAATGTTAAAAACATAAACTAAAGTTTAATACATTATACAAGGACAAAACTGTAAATGTGACTTGGTATTTGGAATTTATCTTTCACTAGAAAAACTTTTAGTGTTCTGTTACTAAATGATAGTGTTTGGTACTTACAAACACTTCAAGTAACACAGCAAGCGTAGTCTTTATTCTCTAAAAATAAAAGGCCAAATATATATATATCCTGGAGTAGGAAATGGCAACCCACTCCAGTATTCTCGCCTGGAGAATCCCATGGACAAAGAAGCCTGGCGGGCTACAGTCTATGGGGTCACAAAGAGTCAGACACAACTGAAGCGACAGAATATACATACATATGTATCACTATTTTTTCTTGCTACTATTTCTTCTTGGATAATTATACTCCGTTAATATACAAGATATTAACAGAACACATAACAAACAGAGGGGGCAATAATAATCATGAGCCAGATACTTAAAATCGTCAGTGTTTTTGTGTTCCTTGTTACCTAGTATTTCAATAGCAACTTAATTTTCTTAATGTTTCTTGTCCCTAACCAATGGTCCATTGAGTGGATATACAAAGAACTGAAAAAACTAAAACAATATTACTAAGAATTAATAAAACATTAACACATGACTAAGTAGTGGAACATCCAACATCCGTTGGATCATCGAAAAAGCAAGAGAGTTCCAGAAAAATATCTACTTCTCCTTTATTGACTATGCCAAAGCCTTTGATTGTGTGGAACACAACAAACTCTGGAAAATTCTTAAAGAGATGGGAATACCAAACCACTTGACCTGCCTCTTGAGAAATCTGTATGCAGGTCAGGAAGCAAAAGTTAGAACTGGACATGGAACAGACTGGTTCCAAATCGGGAAAGGAGTACATCATGGCTGTATATTGTCATCCTGCTTATTTAACTTATATGCAAAATACATCATGAGAAAGACTGGGCTGGATGAAGCACAAGCTGGAATCAAGATTGCTAGGAGAAATATCAGTAACCTCAGATATGCAGATGACACCACCCTTATGGCAGAAAGTGAAGAACTAAAGAGCCTCTTGATGAAAGTGAAAAAGGAGAGTGAAAAAGTTGGCTTAAAACTCAACATTCAGAAAACTAAGATCATGGCATCTGGTCCCATCCCTTCATGGCAAACAGACGGGGTAACAGTGGAAACAGTGACAGACTTTATTTTCTTGGGCTCCAAAATCACTGCAGATGTTGACTGCAGCCGTGAAATTAAAAGACGCTCCTTGGAAGAAAATTTATGACCAACCTAGACAGCATCTTAAAAAGCAGAGACATTACTTTGCCAACAAAGGTCCATCTAGTCAAAGCTACGGTTTTTCCAGTAGTCATGTATGGATGTGAGAGTTGGACTAAAAAGAAAGCTGAGCACCAAAGAATTGATGCTTTTGAACAGTGATACTGGAGAAGACGCTTGAGAGTACCTTGGACAGCAAGGAGATCCAACCAATCCATCCTAAAGGAAATCAGTCCTGAATATTCACTGGAAGGACTGATGTTGAAGCTGAAACTCCAATACTTTGGCCACCTGATGCGAAGAACTGACTCAATGGAAAAGACTGATGCTGGGGAAAATTGATGGAAGGAGGAGAAGGGGATGACAGAGGATGAGGATGGCTGGATGGCATCACCAACTCAATGGACATGAGTCTGAGTAAACTCCAGGAGTTGGTCATGGACAGGGAGGCCTGGCGTGCTACAGTCCATGGGGTCGCAAAGAGTCAGACACAACTGAGCAACTGAACTGAACTGAACTGAAGTAGTAGAACAATTTAAAACCCTCACAACAGACAGGATTTGGCAAAATTATTCACTAGTATGGCACACAATTTGGTCCAGTATTCATTTGACATCTCAAACTGCCTCATTTTAAGGGAAGAAAAACAGCTATTTTCCCTTTTCTTAAATAATGGAAAACTTTTACTACATGAGGTCTTCCCAGGTGGCTCAGTGGTAAAGAATCAGCCTGACAATCAGGAGACCTAGGTTCGATCCCTGGGTTGGGAAGATCCCCTGGAGAAGGGATCGGCTAGCCACTCCAGCATTTTGGCCTGGAGAATTCCATGGACTATATAGTCCACGGGATCGCAAAGAGTCGAACATAACTGAGCAACTTTCACTTCAGTTCATTTTACTTTACTTAACTACATGAATACTAGGAAACACCTGCTTGAACCCAGTTCACCAACACTGATTTGGGAAAGTTGTTTTTTAAGTCTATAGTGGTGAGCGCCAGTGATCTGTTCATAATGTTTTATGGACTCAATGCTTTAATATCAAAACTTGAGATGAAAACATTGAAGGTATCTTTCAGTGCTCCCACAGCTTTCAGAAATAACCCTAAGTTCTTTAGTTGTGTTACAGCACTGTCCAGTAGAACTTTTTTATTATTTTAAGGTTTTTTTTTCCCTTCTATTTCTTGGCCACCAATAGTATGCAGCATCTTAGTTCCCCAACCAGAGACTGAACCTGTGGTCCCTGCAGTGGAAGTGCAGTGTCTTAACCACTGGACCACCAAGGAAGTCCCAGTAGAACTGTTTTATGCATAATGATGGAAATATTTTACATGTGCAATAAGGTAGTTGTTACCTACACGTGGCTACCGAGCACCTATGATATAGCTAAGTGTGACTAAAGAACTGTATTTAAAATTGTCACAGCAGCTAATGGCTGCTGTATGGGACAACATAGGTTCAAAATATAATCTGATTCTGCTTCCAGACAAAATGGAATGATCAGACTTACTCTTCCAACTGAAACAAAAACTGGACAAAACAATGGTTTTCACATATATCGTCCAATGGATTCCACAGATCCCTGAATGGAGTAACAAACAAGCTGTCCCAGCTTACTGTCTGGAAATAATGTTCAGGCCACAGTACAAGGAGGGAGAACCAAGACAAGGTACAGGGGTCTCCCTGAGCTGAGAAGACAGAACTGGGATGCTAAGGCAGCTAGACTTCTCAGGGAGGAGTACACCAGAGATGAGAGAGCTGCACAGTGAAAGAATACGTGCTCATACATGGTGCTTTTCAAATCCTCAGCTGAGTAATAAATGATTAGCACATGTTTATGAGGAAATCACCCCAGGATGGATAGAAAAACTCCAGAAAGGAGCAAAAAGAACAATACCTGTAACTCCAAAGCAGCAGAACAATTCTTACTCCCACCACCTAGTGTGGGAAACCACATAATTCACGAGGCAGCAGAGTAGCTAAAAGGTTCTTGCCTCAGTAGGGCAGAAAATCAGCCCCAAAGGCTGCTTTGGTTATCCCTTAAAAAATAAAAAAAACAAGTTTCAAAGAATCAAGGATCAAACTATCTGCTGAGTAACTTAACCTCATTCTCAAGAACAAACCTCAAGAACAGTAGAAAAACACCCACCCACAAGGTAAAATTTTACCAACAAGGTACAATTCACAGTATCTAGCACCCAATCAACATTAACCAGGTACGGACTTGCCTGGTAGTCCTGTAGTTAAGATTCCATCCACACTTCCATCGAAAGGGGCACAAGGTTCAATCTCTGATAGGGGAACTAAGATCCCACAACCTGCATCCACGGCATGGCCAAAAATACATTTTTTTAAAAAATTAAGTAGGTATGCAAAAAAGGCAAAAAAATATGACCCATGCAGAGTAGAAAAATCAAACAGCAACATAACTAGAAATGATAGATGACAGGATTAGACCAGAATATTAAATATAAATTTGATGTTGATCAACTATGTTATATAACTAAGACATTATATATCTTAACTATATTCCATACGTTCAGATTTGTTTTATGCACCTAAAAAGCAGAACTTCAAAATACACGAAGTGACAGAAAACCCCAAAGACAAACTGCTAAGTCCATAATCACAGCTAGAGATAACAACATCTCTTAAAAATTTACAAAACAGAAAGTCAGTAATGACAGAAAAGATCTAAACAACACCATCAACCAACTTATGAAAATGCTTTAATTGACCATAAACATTGTCAACCAATAACTATCCCAAATGCCAGACAAGATAAAGCAACACTGATCCTTATCCAGATATGGTTTCACAAAATAATTCAAGATCCCAACATTAGAATTCTATGATTCAAAACAGGGCTATTTTGCAGAGTAAAATTTATCTCCCTACCCCAGAGGTATTCAGGAAAAGGCTTGGACGAATTTTCAAGAGTATTACAGAAGGGATTATTTGATGTGAAGAAAACGGCTTTAAAATTTATCTTCCTTTCTGTCTAAAGCTTTATAAATTCACATTAGGAAGAAAAACCTTCCATGTAAAATCTATGTAAAAACTGAACTGGCAAGCTCAATGACATCATTAAAGGATCCCTGAGACACTCAAGATATTCTGATTTAAAGAATATGCCAGCCATATCTTATGTCCTATCTTGAAAAAACTGACTCATAAGCTGGTCAACCAACTAATTAATTGTGGAGGGGATTCAGAAATCCATCACAAGGATACCTGAATTGGAATGCTCCCTTCTCATTTTATAATCCCATATTATATATGGACAGAGTCCCAAGTTTCACAACAGGAGTGTATACCGTGCTCTGTAGTTCAATCATGTCTGACTCTTTGCAACCCCATGGACTGTAGCCTGCCAGGCTCCTCTGTCTATGGAATTTTCCAGGGAAGAATACTGGAGTGGGTTGCATTTCCTATGGCAGGGATCTTCCTGACCCAGGATCGAACCCACCTCTACTGCATTGGCAGGCAGATTCTTTACCACTGTGCCACCTGGGAGAAAAGGAGAGAGAGAGATTTAAACTTAAAGGTGGTCTTGTCTGGTGGTCCAAGGGTTAGTTAAGAATTTGCCTTCCAAAGCAAGGAACATGGGTTCGATCCCTGGCTGGGGAACTAAGATCCCACACACAGTGGGGTAAGCCCACATGCCAAAACTACTGAGTTCACACTCTACAACCCAAGAGAAGCCATGGACATGAGAAGCCCATACACTGCAATTAAGAGTAGCCCCTGCTTGCTGCAACTAGAAAACAGCCCTTGCAGCAATGAAGAACAAGCTCAGCCAGAAATATAATTACTTTTTTTAAAGAGCAAATGCTAATTAACAAACAAACTAAAGTCAACATACACAAAATATGCAGGCTATAAGACTAGATAAAAAATAGCTTGACAAAGCCAGATGTTTCTGAGCAGAAAGGCAATGAACAAGAAAAATTCTGCTGAAATATTATGGAGTCAGAACAGGGAAAAGATGAAAATGGCCACGCATACAGTAATTTAAGTGAAAAAAAATTATCTGAATTAATTTCCTGACATGAAAACAACAAAAAGTAAACTTTAAAAGAGAAAAGACAATAACATAAACTAAATGGATAAGAAGAAAAATCAAAGGTGATGGACACAGAGAAAAATACAAATTAGAGTAAGGATTCTGAAACACTATCCTTTAAAATAAAAGATAAAATTTAATCAGAACTCACAAAAACAAATCAAATCATACATTAAAATAGCCAGGTGGACTCCAAGAGAAGATAATACAATAAAGCATTAACCAATTAATGATGGTATACTATCAATGCAATGAAAACCAGGAGTGTAAACAAGGACTGAATGTTCAAATTAATTTGAGGGAATGAAGACCACAACCCCAGGAGTCAAAAGCTATACTATTTGTTTTACTATACCAAAAAGTGTATAAGATCATTTTAAAATCAAGGTCCAGGAAAGGGCACAAAACTAAAGTGTTTCAATTTTAGCCTTTCCTAAACACATTTCCAATAAAAATATAATAAAATAACAATATATATAATAACAGTTCCTCACTAGTCCCAACTCCCAGGCATCATCAAATCATTACTGTTTCATCCTTCTCCCCAGGCCCACTTGGTCCTAATTCCTATCTTTTTTTTTTTTTTGCCAGTAAACAACTTAGTCTTTTATTTGCCCAAGGCCAGCTGTTGCAGGCACTGAGGCCCCAAGACTTCCAGAAGGGATTTGGGGAGGTCGGGGGGAGCCATCCTGCCTCCCAGGTGCTGCTTCCTGCAGGAGATGGGAGAGTAGATAAAGTGTATTGCACCATCAAGTATCTCCTCAATTTTGTGTGTGTGTCAGTTGCTCAGTCGTATCCAACTGCGACCCCATGGACTATAGCCCACCAGGCTCCTCTGTCCAAGGGATTCCCCAGGCAAGAGTACTGGAGTGGATTGCCATTTCCTTCTCCACTAATTCCTATCTTAACTGAAACCTCTCCCAAGTACCTGACAAGCCAGGTTTTATCTGTAAAATTTAGTACTTTTATAAATTTAATGGGAGGAAATATCTCATTTAACCCATTCACAGTGAAATATGCCTAGCCAAAAACAAAGTATACTACAGTATATATCAAAGAATTAAAATGTTATAACCATAAAGACATTACTTTGCCAACAAAGGTCCATCTAGTCAAGGCTATGGTTCTTCCAGTGGTCATGTATGGATGTGAGAGTTGGACTACAAAGAAAGCTGAGTGCAGAAGAATTGATGCTTTTGAACTGTGGTGTTGGAGAAGACTCTTGAGAGTCCCTTGGACTGCAAGGAGATCCAACCAGTCCATCTCAAAGGAGATCAGTCCTGGGTGTTCACTGGAAGGACTGATGCTGAAGCTGAAACTCCAATAATTTGGCCACCTGATGTGAAGAGCTGACTCACTGGAAAAGATCCTGATGCTGGGAAAGATTGAGGGCAGGAGGAGAAGTGGACGACAGAGGATGAGATGGTTGGATGGCATCATCAACTCGATGGACATGGGTTTGGGTGGACTTCGGGAGCTGGTGATGGACAGGGAGGCCTGGCGTGCTGCGGTTCACAGGGTTGCAGAGTTGGACACGACTGAGTGACTGAACTGAACAATAAAGAGGACAAAATTTTCCCTCTGCATTATCCTAGAGTGTTGCCTCTTCACTCCCATCACTATTCAGGCCTCTACAGCAAGGATACATATTATACTTCCTAATTGAATTTCACCCTACTCCAATAATCAATCCTAAATTCCATCCCCAAACTAATCTTTTCTAAAATAAAGTTTTGATCACATCACTCTCCTACTTTAAAAAATATTTCTCAAAGGTAATAGGGATTTCCAAATTCTGCTCCCCATATTGGGGGGAGGGGGGGAGTAAATGCACATTACAAGGCCCTGCCCACAAAGATTTCAATTCAATCAGTTTGATAACCAGGAATCTGTATTTTAACAATCTCTTTCAGTGGGTTTGATTTGGTGACCTATAGAACACTGTGAAAAAGAACAAGTCATATGGTAAATGTCAAACTCTTTAGCCTGACATCAAGGTTCCCTCCCACAAAAGGCCCCTGAGTTACCACTATGGGTCACAGATGGACTCTCCTACAAGGGCTCATCAGAAATAAACTTGATTTTCTGCATCCTAAACAAGCCAAATGTTCTCTCTTAAGTCTTGAAAATGTTCACTTTTCACCATTCCTCTTAGCCCAGCTCAAGCCCCAAACTTCCTAGATCCCACTGCTGCTGCTGCTGTTTAGTCACTAAGTCATGTCCCCGACTCTTTTGAAATCCCAAGGACTGTAGCCCGCCAGGCTCCTCTATCCATGGGATTTCCCAAGCAAGAATAATGAAGTGGGTTGCCATTTCCTTCTCCAGATACCTTCCTGACCCAGGGATCTTCCCTGAAGAAGGGAATGGCTACCCACTCCAGTATAACTTACCTGGAGAATTCCATGGACAGAGAAGCCTGGCAGGCTACAGTCCATGAGTTGCAAAGAGTCGGACACAACTGAGCAACTAACACTTTCACTTTTCTCCAGGGGATCTTCTTGACCCAGGGATGAAACCCGCATCTCCTGCTTGGCAGGTGGATTCTTTACCACTGAGCCACCTGGGAAACTCTTGCTGCTGCTGCTGCTGCTGCTGCTAAGTCGCTTCAGTCGTGTCCGACTCTGTGTGACCCCATAGACGGAAGCCCACCAGTCTCCCCCAACCCTGGGATTCTCCAGGCAAGAACACTGGAGTGGGTCACCATTTCCTTCTCCAATGCATGAAAGTGAAAAGTGAAAGAGAAGTCGCTCAGTCATGTCCGACTCTTAGCGACCCCATGGACTTCAGACTACCAGGCTCCTCCATCCATGGGATTTTCCAGGCAAGAGTACTAGAGTGGGTTGCCATTTCCTTCTCCAGGGGATCTTCCCAACCCAGGGGTCGAACCCACGTCTCCCGCATTCCAGGCAGACGCTTTACTATCTGAGCCACCACACTGTTTCTGCCCTGAACCATTACTACATTTTCAGTAGGTTTTATCATATGACAAAGGACTGTGGATCAAAGCTATTCTCACTCAGCATCCACAACAATGCATACTGCATCCTTTCCCTAAGGCAATTTCACTGTACATAAACATAATCCGCCCACAATGCAGGAGACCTGGGTTCGATCCCTGGGTCAGGAAGATCCCCTGGAAAAGGGAATGGCAACCCACTCCAGTATTCTTGCCTAGAGAATTCCATGGAAAGTGGAGCCTGGCAGGTTACAGTCCATGGGGTCGCAAAGAGTTGGACACAACTGAGAGACTTTGCCTTTTCAAACAAAATCAAGTAGGAACTAACACTTTAGAAATAACTTTAGAATACTAAAATGGTAAACTGCAAAAAGGAGATTTTTTTCTTAGGAAAAGAAACCAACAGTTAAATATATCTAAAATAAGAGTATCTGCCAAAACATAATACTAAATAATTTTCTCCCTTTGGCTTCCCCGATGGCTCAGTGGTAAAGAATCTGCCTGCAGTGCAGGAGACGTGGGTTCAATCCCTGGGTTAGGAAGAGCCCTTGGAGGAGGAAATTGCAACCCGCTTCAGTATTCTTGCCTGAAAAATCCCATGGAGAAAGGAGCCTGGCAGACTACAATCGAAAAAGTTGCAAAGAGTTACATGGGTGACTGAGCAAAGAATTCTTCCCAGATCAAAGAGGCAAACTTAAGTTCCAAGAAAAAACTGGTAAACCAAATTCTGCTTTAACCCCAATTAGGGTTGCCCAAACTTTGACCCAAACAGCTATTCAAAAACAAGTTGGGGGCGGGGGGGGGGAAGGACCACTCTATTAATTTCTGAGGTTTCTTCATGTGTTACAAAGTTAACATGTGAGTATTCTAGTATAATGCTTGAGACTTGGTATAAGTGCTTCTAACACACAATAATTGCTGGTTTACTTTATCTGTCTTCCCCATATCACTGAGTAACATATGGTTGGGGCTATGTGTCTTAATTCATCTTTTATTCCAGCACTGAGAACATCACAACTGATTAATAAAGATTTTATAAGCAAAATGAAAGATTTTCAAGATTTAAAAAAACAGTGATCTATGGCTGATTCATATCAATGTATGACAAAAAAAATAAATAAATGCTAACACAGTGGTAAAAAAAAAAAAATAAAAATAAAAAAACAGTGATTCTCCAAAGAAATACAACTGCCAGTAAGTATGTGCAAAAATCATCAATCTCCAGAGAAATACAAATGACAATAAGAGATCATCTCACACCCATCAGGATGGCTACCAAAAAAAAAAAATCAACAACAAAACAGGAAATACAAGTGTTGGCAAAGACATGGAGAAACTCACTGGAAACCCTGTTTTGCCAGTAGAATTGTAAAACAGTACAACCACTTTGGATAACTCAAACATTCAACAGTGGATGAATGAATAAAGTAAACATGTGCTATACATACAAGAGAATTATAATTCTGCCTTAAAAAGTAAAGAAATCCTGGGACTTCCCTGGCTGCCCAATAGTAAAGATTCTGTGCTTCCAATGCAAGGGGTGTGGGTCTGATCGCTGGTGGGAGAACTACCATCCCACATGTGCTGTAGCCAAAAGCTGGAAAGAAATCTGACACTTGAACCTTGAAGACGTTATGCTAACTGAAATAAGCCAGTCAAAAAAAAAAGAAATATAAGACTATATAATTCTAATTATATGAGGAATCAGTGACAGCAGTCAAATTCAGAAAGACAGAAAGTACAGTGGTGGTTACAAGGGGTTGGGGGGAAGAAAGAAAATGGTGGCTGCTTGTTAGGCACAGATTTGCAAGACCAAAAAGGTTGTGGAAACCTGTTCCACAACAATATAAACATATTCAACACTACTGAACTATACATTTAAAAATTGTTAACAGTCTTCCCTGGTGGTCCAGTAATTAAGAAACCGCCTGCCAGTGCAGAGGACACAAGTTCGATCCCTAGTCTGAGAAGATTCCATGTGTCTTGGAGCAACTAAGCCCACACGCCACAACTACTGAAGTCCACTCACCTATAGCCCATTCTCCACAAGAGAAGACACCTCAATGAGAAGCCTGCATACCGCAATGAAGACTAGCCCCTACTCACCACAAATAAAGTCACGAGAAGCAACAACGATCCAACACAACCAAAAATTAACTTTTAATAAAAAGGTTAAGGTGGCTAAGTTTTATATTTATATTATGTGCTTACAATAAAATAATTTTTACTACAGTGATTCTAGATACAAGAGAAAATATACTATCAAATGAACTCACAGGTGAAACAAATATAAATATAAAACATTAGTATAGGGACTTCCCTGGTAGTCCAGTGGTCAATCATGCTCCCAATGCAGGAGGCCCAGGTTCGATCCCTGGTCAGGGAACTAGATCCCACAGGCCACAACTAAAGATCTTGCATGTCTCAACGAAGATGGAGGATCCCACGGGCTGCAACTAAGACTCTGCACAGCCAAGTAAACTAATTAAAATTTTAAAAATTAGTGCAATGCTTACATTATACAAGTGGCTTTTAATTCAGCCACTGTCTAAAAGGTAGTTTAAAATAAGTCAGTCCATGCTACATGTTCAAACTTCATTTTAGAAGATTCTTGCTATTTATGAATTGTTTACTCAGTCAAAAGACAAAGTATTTCTGCTTCAAGAATCAGAATTCCATAATTGAAAGAGATTCTTGAGATCATCTACTGCACTAATTCCAATATGGTCCTACAAACAACACCAAAGTGAGACAAATAAAGAAAATGAAAGTTGTCTTTCATAAAGTTAAATCTATTTAATTTTAAGGCATATACTTTATTCTGAGAGCACATTCTTCCTACTTTGAACCTTGTTCTATTTAACGGTAATTTCATCCATTCAACAATACTCGTTGAGCCAGTAACTATAAGGTGCAGGGCTACAGAGGTGACCAAGACCAGCAAGATTCTCGCCCTCAGGGAACCAACTACCTTGTAATGCAATGTGAGAGTAACAGTAGAAAGAAAAGATAGGGCTTGGTTTTTAAGACTGTAACATTCAAAACAAAAAGTTGGACAGCCTAAGTCAGTGGTACTATTCTCCAGCCCCTTTCTATTTTATAAATGAGAAACTGGATATCCAAAAGTTTCACAACTATTCAGTAAAAGCCAAAACCATTTCGATTCTAGAATTTAAAACATCAGGGAAATATTCATGTCCCTGAGTAGAGATGTGACCGTGATTAATTTACAGGACACCAAATAAGTCAGAGAGTAATATTTTTCCACTTATCTTGTCCTTCCAGTTCTAACAGTATTTGATTCTAACATATCAAACCTATTACACCATTTGAGGACTTAAAAGCTTAACAAAAAAAAAAAAAAAAA